>NC_142746.1:22770174-22962674 GCF_051943395.1 Hippocampus bargibanti | reverse complement strand
ATTATGATTATCAAAAGTCCTCCCTGATTTCCAGTTATCCAAGGTGCAACACAACAGAATCAAATGATCAGGATCGTATTTGAGAGCTGGCTGATGATCTGATAGTTTGATTTAGGTGGATTAAACCTTGAATATATGCAAAATAGGAAGGTCACTTGGATATATTACATATTGTCATTTACAAAAGTGGGTAAGGTTTATAATTTTAATAATACATTTTATTTATAAGCGCCTTTCAAAACCCTCAAGGACACTTTAGTCAGGTGAGGTGATTTGAGGTTTTCGGAGTTTGTTTGATAACTTGAGGATACGTATTTTGAGTTTAGTGCGGGTAGTCGGTTGTATTTTAGAGTTTGTTGACTTTGGGACATTAGGGTTTAGTGTTCCAAATTAGGTTATATTTTGTCAAGTCCTCCCTGATTTCCAGTTGTCCAAGGTGCAACACAGCAGAATCAAATGATCAGGATCGTAATCGAGAGCTGGCCGATGAGCTGATCGTTTGATTTAGGTGTATTAAACCTTGAACAGATGCAAAACAGGAAGGACACTTGGACATCAAGGGCCCGAGTATTTATTAGATCTGGAATGTATCTCTTTAGGCTAATCTTTAAGTTGTTACAATATTATTGTCATTTTATCGAGAAGTGGGTAAGGTTTATAATAGTACATTTAATTTATAAGCGCCTTTCAAAACCCTCAAGGACACTATAGTCAGGATATTTTTTGCGGGTGAGCAGCGGCAGCCACACGCGCCAGCGTTCACTCAACCCAGAATTAACAAAGTAAAATTCTAGAGATTTAAAGTGAGGTGATTTGGGGTGTTCGGAGTTTATGTTTGACAATTTGAGGATACGTATTTTGAGTTTAGTGCGAGTAGTCGGTTGTATTTTAGAGTTTGTTTACTTTGGGACATTAGGGTTTAGTGTTCCAAATTAGGTTATATTTTGTCAAGTCCTCCCTGATTTCCAGTTGTCCAAGGTGCAACACAACAGAATCAAATGATCAGGATCGTAATCGTAATTGAGAGCTGGCTGATGAGCTGATCATTTGATTTAGGTGTATTAAACCTTGAACAGATGCAAAACAGGAAGGACACTCGGACGTCAAGGGCCCGAGTATTTATTAGATCTGGAATTTATCTCTTTAGGCTAATCTTTAAGTTGTTACGATATTATTGTCATTTTATCGAGAAGTGGGCAAGGTTTATAATAATACATTTAATTTATAAGCGCCTTTCAAAACCCTCAAGGACACTTTAGTGAGGTGATTTGAGGTTTTCGGAGTTTGTTTGATAACTTGAGGATACGTATTTTGAGTTTAGTGCGGGTAGTTGGTTGTATTTTAGAGTTTGTTGACTTTGGGACATTAGGGTTTAGTGTTCCAAATTAGGTTATATTTTGTCAAGTCCTCCCTGATTTCCAGTTGTCCAAGGTGCAACACAACAGAATCAAATGATCAGGATCGTAATCGTAATTGAGAGCTGGCTGATGAGCTGATCGTTTGATTTAGGTGTATTAAACCTTGAACAGATGCAAAACAGGAAGGACACTTGGACGTCAAGGGCCCGAGTATTTATTAGATCTGGAATGTATCTCTTTAGGCTAATCTTTAAGTTGTTACGATATTATTGTCATTTTATCGAGAAGTGGGTAAGGTTTATAATAATACATTTAATTTATAAGCGCCTTTCAAAACCCTCAAGGACCCTATAGTCAGGATATTTTTTGCGGGTGAGCAGCGGCAGCCATACGCGCCAGCGTTCACTCAACCCAGAATTAACAAAGTAAAATTCTAGAGATTTAAAGTGAGGTGATTTGGGGTGTTCGGAGTTTATGTTTCACAATTTGAGGATACGTATTTTGAGTTTAGTGCGAGTAGTCGGTTGTATTTTAGAGTTTGTTTACTTTGGGACATTAGGGTTTCGTGTTCCAAATTAGGTTATATTTTGTCAAGTCCTCCCTGATTTCCAGTTGTCCAAGGTGCAACACAACAGAATCAAATGATCAGGATCGTAATCGTAATTGAGAGCTGGCTGATGAGCTGATCGTTTGATTTAGGTGTATTAAACCTTGAATAGATGCAAAACAGGAAGGACACTTGGACGTCGAGGGCCCAATGATTTGATATTTTATTTAATCTTTAATTTTTACGATATTAGTCATTTTAACGAGACGTGGGTAAGGTTTAGAGTGAGTTGGAGGTGATTTGGGAAGTTTATGTTTGACAATTTGAGGATTTGTAAGAGTACTTAAGTGTATTAGACCTGAATAACAGGAAAACAGAAAGGCCAGCTTGACAGAGGGCTGACTATTTTTGGAAGTATTGTGGCTAATCTTTGGCTTTTCTCTCCAAAAGTAGCCTGACTGGGGCACTTTACTCCCAGAGCATGTCATGCCTAGGTTTTTGATTAGAGGTTATGTGGAGGATTTAGGGATTATGGAGTCAAACCAGGATTAGAATTCATTTAACAGTTAGCAAGGTTTGGGTCACGTACTAGTGTTATGGTTTAGCTATCGGAGGTAGTATTGCGATATTAGTGTTAAAGGATTTTGATGATTTGAAGGGATATGAGAAGGATTAGGATTTAGGGGTTGGTGGTGGCGATGATTTTGGGTGGGGCTGGAACAGCAACCTGGGCAGAGACCAAAGAATCTCAATGCTGACATTGCAACGCTTAAACATAAGTATAAAGTTTTTGAGGCCATGCCCCAACTTACATACACCTGGAAGAGCTGCGCACTGCTTAGATTCCCAAACAAAGCCTATTACATCCACTGTGTGACCAGCGTGCATCTTGTTGATCATTCCATCAATCACGGTGAAGCTGCCCATCTGGCTAACAGCACTGGGGGTGGCATAAAAAGACGCGTCCATGATGATTGGTGCACTACATGGTTAACATTGTAGATATTTATTAATTTCCAGGGGTTATACAGACCTGTGAAGAATGTAGGTAGGTCATCTCAGCAGGAGTGGTGCTCAGCTCTTTCTGATGAATGCGAGTAGAGCTCAAGACCGACGTACATGAAACTGACAAATCTGTGTTCTTAATTTCCATGCTGCGTACCACAGCAACCTAGCTGCCTAACAGTCAAACCAGTTAACCGGCTGCCTAATCAAACCCCTTAACTTTACCCAATCATGATTTTGTTTTATGTATTGTTTTTATTTTAAAGTGTACTTGGATGTTCAGAAAGGCACTTGTAAATTGAATGTATTATAAACCTCCTGTATAATGCCTGAATTCTACATTAAACCCAAAGCACACCCCAACTCGAATCCACGATCCATAAAAACAGGGATGTCCCAACTTGGCACCCGACCGCTGTCCTTCCATAGTCCAACTTCCCTGGGTGGGACACACCAGATTCAAACAATCAGCTCATCAGCCAGCATTTGAACGATCCTGATTGTTTGAAAGAGATGTGCTCATCCGGGGACAGCAAGAAAACAGACAGAACAGTGGCCATTGAGGGGCAAGCTTTGACATTCCCTGGTTTCTGGGTTTCCCGGATTACGAGATAGGTGGCGTTACTACCCACCTATTAAAATGGCATTTTCTGTGTCGCTCTCTTGTTACTATTTATAATTGTATTTTATTTATTTATTTAAGTACCTATGCTTGTCTGTGACTGTAAAGTGTCCTTGAGAGCTTTGAAAGGCGCTTAAAATAAAATCTATGACTACTCATTCATCAGGAAGAGCTGCACAGCACCAACCACGTCCACTGTCGCCGGCGGGCATCTTCAGGATTCCGTCAGTCTCGATGAAGCTGCCCCATCTGACCACCGGCGCTGGGGGAGGGATAAACAGACTTGTTCATGATGATTGAATGCACTACGGCGTTAACATTGTAGATATTTATTTTGATTTCGAGGGGTTATACAGACCTGTACCGAATGTAGGTAGGTCATCTCAGGAGTGGTGCTAAGCTCTTTCTGATGAATGCGAGTAGAGCTCAAGACCGACGTACATGAAACTGACAAATCTGTGTTCTTAATTTCCATGCTGCGTACCACAGCAACCTAGCTGCCTAACAGTCAAACCGGTTAACCGGCTGCCTCATCAAACCCCATCATGATTTTATTGTTTTATGTATTGTTTTTATTTTAAAGTGTCCTTGGGTGTTCAGAAAGGCGCTTGTAAATTAAATTTATTATTATAAACCTCCTGTATAATGCCTGAATTCTACATTAAACCCAAAGCACACCCCAACTCGAATCCACGATCCATAAAAACAGGGGTGTCCCAACTTGGCACCCAACCGCTGTCCTTCCATAGTCCAACTTCCCTGGGTGGGACACACCAGATGCAAACAATCAGCTCATCAGCCAGCATTTGAACGATCCAGATTGTTTGAAAGAGATGTGCTCATCCGGGGACAGCAAGAAAACAGACAGAACAGTGGCCATTGAGGGGCAAGCTTCGACATTCCCTGGTTTCTGGGTTTCCCGGATTACGAGATAGGTGGCCTTACTACCCATCTATTAAAAACTGCATTTTCTGTCTGGCTCTCTTGTTAACATTTATAATTGTATTTTATGCATTATATTTATGAATGCATTATTTATTTATTAGAGTACCTATGCTTGACTGTGACTGTAAAGTGTCCTTGAGAGCTTTGAAAGGCGCTTAAAATAAAATATATTACTCATTCATCAGGAAGAGCTGCGCACCGCCAACCACGTCCACTTTGTCACCGACTGGCATCTTTTTCAGCATTCCGTCAGTATCGATGAAGCTGCCCATCTGAACACCGGCGCTGGGGGAGGCATAAACAGACGTATTCATGATAATTGAATGCACAATGAATTATACTGACCTGCACTGAATATTGGAAACTCACCTCCCTCCAGCAATGGGTCAAACATGCTGTATGCATGCAGCCAGCATTAACGTGCTCCTGGAACATCATGAAAAACAGGACGGCGGTCATTGAGGATCAGGTTTGGACATTCCCTGGTTTCAGGTCGCCGGTGGGCATAGTGTTTAGCATTCCGTCTGTCTTGATGAAGCTGCCCACTGACCACCGGTGCTGGGGGAGGCATACACGTCAGTCATGTCAACATTGATTTAATAAACTACGGGGGTTAACATTGTAGATATTTATTGATTTCCAGGGGTTATACAGACCTGTGAAGAATGTAGGCAGGTCATCTCAGCAGGAGTGGTGCTCAGCTCTTTCTGATGAATGCGAGTAGAGCTCAAGACCGACGTACATGAAACTGACAAATCTGTGTTATTAATTTCCATGCTGCATACCACAGCAACCTAGCTGCCTAACAGTCAAACCGGTTAACCGGCTGCCTAATCAAACCCCATCATGATTTTATGTATTGTTTTTATTTTAAAATGTCCTTGGGTGTTCAGAAAGGCGCTTGTAAATTAAATGTATTATTATAAACCTCCTGTATAATGCTTGAATTCTACATCAAACCCAAAGCACACCCCAACTCGAATCTACGATCCATAAAAACAGTGTCCCAACTTGGCACCCGACCGCTGTCCTTCCATAGTCCAACTTCCCTGGGTGGGACACACCAGATTCAAACAATCAGCTCATCAGCCAGCATTTGAACGATCCTGATTGTTTGAAAGAGATGTGCTCATCCGGGGACAGCAAGAAAACAGACAGAACAGTGGCCATTGAGGGGCAAGCTTCGACATTCCCTGGTTTCTGAGTTTCCCGGATTACGAGATAGGTGGCCTTACTACCCACCTATTAAAATGGCATTTTCTGTGTCGCTCTCTTGTTACTATTTATAATTGTATTTTTATATTTATTAATGTATTTATTTTATTTATTTAAGTACCTATGCTTGTCTGTGACTGTAAAGTGTCCTTGAGAGCTTTGAAAGGCGCTTAAAATAAAATCTATGACTACTCATTCATCAGGAAGAGCTGCACAGCACCAACCACGTCCACTGTCGCCGGCGGGCATCTTCAGGATTCCGTCAGTCTCGATGAAGCTGCCCCATCTGACCACCGGCGCTGGGGGAGGGATAAACCAGACTTGTTCATGATGATTGAATGCACTACGGGGTTAACATTGTAGATATTTATTTTGATTTCGAGGGGTTATACAGACCTGTACCGAATGTAGGTAGGTCATCTCAGAAGCTGCCCCATCTGAGTGGTGCTAAGCTCTTTCTGATGAATGCGAGTAGAGCTCAAAACCGACATACATGAAACTGACAAATCCATGTGTTCTTAATTTCCATGCTGCGTACCACAGCAACCTAGCTGCCTAACAGTCAAACCGGTTAATCGACTGCCTCAAACCCCGAACATGATTTTTATTGTTTTATGTATTGTTTTTATTTTAAAGTGTCCTTGGGTGTTCAGAAAGGCGCTTGTAAATTAAATGCATTATTATGAAACTCCGGTATAATGCCTGAATTCTACATTAAACCCAAAGCACACCCCAACTCAAATCCGGGATCCATAAAAACAGAGGGTGTCCCAACTTGGCACTCGACCGCTGTCCTTCCATAGTCCAGCTTCCCTGGGTGGGACACACCTGATTCAAACAATCAGCTCATCAGCCAGCATTTGAACGATCCTGATTGTTTGAAAGAGATGTGTTCATCCTGGGACAGCAAGAAAACAGACAGAACAGTGGCCATTGAGGGGCAAGCTTTGACATTCCCTGGTTTCTGGGGTTCGCGGATTACGAGATAGGTGGCCTTAGTACCCACCTATTTAAAATTGTATTTTCTGTGTAGCTCTCTAGTTACCACTTATAATTGTATTTTATTTATTATATTTAATGTATTTATTTGTTTTATTAATTTAAGTACCTATGCTTTTCTGTGACTGAAAAGTGTCATTGAGAGCTTTGAAAGGCGCTTAAAATAAAATCTATTACTACTCATTCATCAGGAAGAGCTGCACACCGCCAACCACATCCACTTTCTGTCGCCGGCGGGCATCTTGTTCAGCAGTCCGTCAGTAACGATGAAGCTGCCCATCTGAACACCGGCGCTGGGGGAGGCATAAACAGACGTATTCATGACGATTAAATGCACAATGAATTATACTAACTGCGCTGAATGTTGGGAGCTGACCTCACCCCAGCAATGGGTCAAGCATGTCAATTGCCTGCAGCCAGCATTAACGTTATCCTGGAACATCAAGGAAACGAACCGGACAGCGGTCATTGAGGACCAGGTTTGGACATTCCCTGGTTTCAAGGCTTTGCAGATTAAGAGTTAGGTGGCGTTACTCATTCATCAGGAAGAGCTGCACACTGCCAACCACGTCCACTTTGTCAGCGGCGGGCATCTTGTTCAGCATTCCGTCAATCGCAATGAAGCAGCTCATCGGAACACCAGCACTCAGGGAGGCATAAACGTCAGTCCTGTCAACATTGATTTAATAAACTATGGGGGTTAACATTGTCGATATTTTTGATTTGTAGGGGTTATACAGACCTGTGCCGAATGTAGGTAGGTCATCTCAGCAGGAGTGGTGCTCAGCTCTTTCTGATCAATGTGGATAGAGCTCAAAACCTCTACGTACATGAAACTGACAAATACATCTCTGGTCCCAATTTCCATGCTGCGTACCAAAGTAACCTAGCTGCCTAACAGTCAAACCGGTTAACCGGCTGCCTAATGAACCCTGAAACTTTACCCAAACCTCCAGTACAATGCCCGAATTAAACCCAAAGCACACCCCAACTCGAATCCGGGATCCATAAAAACAGAGGTTGTCCCAACCTGGCACTCGACCGCTGTGCTCCCATAGTCCAGCTTCCCTGGGTGGGACACACCTGATTCAGACAATCAGCTCATCAGCCAGCATTTGAACGATCCTGATTGTTTGAATGAGATGTGTTCATCCTGGGACAGCAAGAAAACAGACAGGACAGTGGCCATTGAGGGGCAAGCTTTGACATTCCCTGGTTTCTGGGGTTCGCGGATTACGAGATAGGTGGCCTTACTACCCACCTATTTAAAATTGCATTTTCTGTGTAGCTCTCTTGATACCATGTGTTATTTATCTATTTATGTATATATGTATGTATTTATTTATTTATTTCTAGAGCTTTGAAAGGCGTTTAAAATAAAATCTATTACTACTCATTCATCAGGAAGAGCTGCACACCGCCAACCACGTCCACTTTCTGTCGCCGGCGGGCATCTTGTTCAGCATTCCATCAGTCTCGAAGCTGCCCATCTGAATACCGGCGCTGGGGGAGGCATAAACAGACGTATTTTAATTTAAAACAGATCATTATTTTACAGACAGTGTATTGTAGGTGTTTCAAATACCTGACATGTTTCGGCGTATACTTCCGCCTTCGTCAGAGAGAGTAGATATCAAGTAGACAAGATGAACTTAATACAGCTATAAACAGACATATTCATGCTGATTGAATGCACAATGAATTATACTGACCTGCACTGAATATTGGGAACTCACCTCACCCCAGCAATGGGTCAAACGTGCCGTATGGATTAGGCAGCCAGCTTGTCCTTTTTGGCCATTGAGCAGCTAGGTAATAAAGGATTTGTGTCAATTTAATCCAACATATGCAGAGGTTTTGAGGCGGTGCCATATTTGTATTCATCAGAAAGCTGCACACTGACCATGTCCCACTTTGTCACCAGTGAGCCTCTTGTTGGACGCCGGCGCTGGGGGAGGCATAAACATCAGTCATGAAATGTATTGCTTTAATGCACATGGTTAAAATGTTCAATATTTGCAGATCTATTTTTTCCAGGCTATACAGATATGCGCTGCATGTTGGGAGATCATCTCACATCATCTATGCGTCAGAGACATCACATAAATCTGCTCCTAGATTACTATAAGAATTTGGGGCAAAAAATGGCTGGTTGAGGTAAATCTGTTTCTAGTATTTGGATTAGGGTAGGCATGTACAGCTCAGCGATTAAATGGCCACTTTGCTTTGTTTTCCAGCTTTCCTGGGTCGGACACACCTCATTCAGATGATCAGCTCATCAGCCAGCATGAAAACAATCCTGAGTAGTTGAATGAGATGTGTTGGTTCCTGGGATAGTAAATAAATGAAAGGACAGCGGACCTTAAAGGGCAAGTTTGGACACCGTTGGTTTTTCGGGTTAAACTAATAGTTTAACCCAAAATATTATGAATCGTCAAATGGGCACAGAGGGCTTTTCAAAAAGAACAGAGTTCTTTGAATGATTAATGCCAATTAAAAGTGAATTCAAACTCAATTAAACGACCTTTAAAATTCCAAAAGGAAAGGAGGGGTGCAAGGGTGTGACCTTTCCACCAGTGGATGCCACATTGCAATGAGCTGAAAGTGAACACCTGAATCAACACAGCTTGGGTTATGACGTTTTTTTAACACTATTATTTTTGCTGCAAAAAGTCAGAATCACCATGCAGCCAAGATCAATGTTCTGTCTTATAAGGAAACTTGCACTATTCCCAAACTAGTTAACTTGAGTTAAACCGATGTGACACATACACACGCATCGGAGGAATGGCTGTCGAGAGGCTGCTGTGCTCCAATGCACAGATGGCCTGGTAACTGACTAAGTAACTAACACACATTTCAAAAACTAATTTAAAAGCAAAGAGAAATATACAGTAAAGTCTCGTTGTATCGATATTCAAGGGAGTCCGAAAAAATATCGATATAACCGTGACTATCGATATATCCGACCCTGTTTGCATGTAATTTTCTCCGTGCGTGCATAGAAATAGTATCGATATAACCGGGACTATCGATATATCCGATATCGATATAACGAGACTTTACTGTAATAGGGGAGTTACGTTTGACGTCCCCATGCAGGAAACCGGCAATGCCAGAGCGAAGAAGCATCAGCCAATCTCAATGCAACCTTGAAAAAGCAAAAACACATTGAAAAAGGCAAATGATTAAAACATGAAACAAATACATCATTAGAACATCACCGCGTCATCGGACAATTGCCCGCCAATAGGAAACGCGGTGCTTTGACACGCTCACCGAACCAGTGATAACTTCTTTCAAAACATATAACCAGACGGGATTTACTTTGGTTTGACATCGCAAGAAAATCACAAATCATCAAAGTCATCTGAATAGAAGAGTACAAATCTGCATGCAAGACGAACCATACCTGACAGGGTGAAGCAACCCCAATGAGCCAACGCCAAATGGTGTGCCGGGAGTTCTTTTAACTGCCACTGATTGAAATCACCTCCACCAGTGCATCTGCAGGCGGGGCCGACGGCGTCACCTATTGGTCGCCAACCACAACGTGACAACTCATCTTAATTGGACTGCAATATGATGTTTTGTTGATTGTAAAAGATCATGAATTTAGACCTATTTCCCCAGTGTGGGACGAATAAAGGTTTTCTGATTTTGATTCTGATTCAGGATTGAGTATAAGAGCAACAATGCATCATAAGATTTAAAAATTAAAAATAACACCAAGGGGGACAAACATGTTTTGTAAAAACTCTGCAGTCGCTGCAATAATGATTTTAAAAAACAATTTCAATAAAATACTTAAATTTGACTTAAATGTTATAAATACACCTAACAAAATAAAATGGCAAAACAAAGCATCATTTGATTGAAAAGAAGGCCCAAATTGTTCAATGCCTTTGATGTGGCTGCTGCGGGCCCACACGGCCCTGTTTGGTGAGCCCGCGAAGCACAGAAATCCACAGTGAACACACACACAGGCAGCAAAAGCCAATCGATCCATTGTTGAACCTTGTCAACTGACTTACTTTGACAGCTGTTGGCTCTACAGGGTGCGATGGCACGGCGTGTCCACCAGAGAGCGACCACGTCACTCAACCGCTGTCGAATCGACAGGCAGCGAATCAACCATTGTTGAACCTTGTCAACTGACTTACTTTGACAGCCGTTGGTTAGACAGGGTGCGATGGCACGGCGTGTCCACCAGAGAGCGATCACGTGCCTTGCTCCCAATTAATTCGGCGGGGAGCGTCTCAATCCATTATTGAATATTGTCATTTTAATAACTATAATAATAATAATACAGTAAAGTCTCGTTATATCGATATCGGATATATCGATAGTCCCGGTTATATCGATACTATTTCTATGCACGCACGAAGAAAATTACATGCAAACAGGGTCGGATATATCGACAGTCCCGGTTATATCGATATTTTTCGGACTCCCTTGAATATCGATATAACGAGACTTTACTGTAATAATAATAATAATAATAATAATAATAATAATAATAATAACACATTTCATTTATAAGCGCTTTTCAAAACTCTCAAAGACCGCTGTTGATTCGACGATGTGCGCTGGCACAACTTTCAGATAAAACAAACATGTATCCCAAAATCCACTCTCCAATTCAAATTTCTAAACAATGGCCACATTTTTCATTTTATTGATTTGGATGATTTTTTTAATCTAACATCGGATCAGAACGACAGTCCCATTGTTCGATACCTGAGGTGGTTTTGTGTGCCTTTGACCTGGTCTGGGGGGAGGGGATTTGGCGATCATTTTGTCACTATAGTGTAAAGAGAGTTTTGATGAGCACTTGTAAAAGAGAGTTATTATTATTAGCTAGCTAGCTAGCTTTCTATCCATTTGAGTTACTTCCGGGTTGAGTGAACATGGGCACGTGTGGCTGCCACTGCTCACCCACAGAAAAAAACTTCAGAGCTTTGAAAGGTGCTTATAAATGAAATTTATTATAGCTGCACAACTTCAATTAACTTTGGGTCACTACTTGTTGTGTCGGCATTGAGCCACATCATTTTCCTTGAAAAACCAGTAACAGCCCCATCGAAGCAAATTCCAAATGGTTTCATTTTGTCATAGGAATTTACAGTGCATTGCAAAAGTATTCGCCCCCCTTGAATCTTGCAACCTTTCACATTTCAGGCTTCAAACAAAGACATGAAATTATTATTTTTTTGGTCAAGAATCAACAAGTGGGACACAATCATGAAGTGGAACCACTTATTGGACAATAAAAAACTGAAAAGTGGGGCATGCAATATTATTGTGCCCCTTTACTTTCAGTGCAGCAAACTCACCCCAGAAGTTCAGTGAGGATCTCTGAAAGATCCAATGTCATCTTAAGTGACTGAAGATGATTAATAGAATCCATCTCTGTGTAACCAAGTCTCTGTATAAATGCACCTGCTGTGTGATAGTCTCAGGGTTCTGTTTGAAGTGCAGAGCGCATCATGAAAACCACACCAGGCAGGTCCGAGATACTGTTGTGGAGAAGTTCAAAGCCGCTTTAAACATCTCAAGGAGCACTGTGCAAGCCATCGTATTGAAATGGGAGGAGCATCAAACCACTCCAAATCTACCAAGACCCGGTCGTCCCTCCAAACTTTCTCCTCAAACAAGGAGAAAACTGATGCAGCCAAGAGGCCCATGATCACTGTGGATGAACTGCAGAGATTTACAGCTGAGGTGGGAGAGTCTGTCCATGGGAGAACAATCAGTCGTACACTGCACCAATCTGGCCTTTACGGAAGAGTGGCAAGAAGAAAGCCACAAAGGGAGACTCACCAAATGTGGAAGAAAGTTCTCTCGTCAGATGAAACCAAAATGGAACTTTTTGGCCACAATGCAAATTGATATGTATGCCGTAAAAGCAACACAGCTCATCAGCCTGAACGCACCATCCCCACTGTCAATGTGCAAAACTGATAGAAACATACCCCAAGCGAATTGCATTTAACAATCCATTTAGTTTCTAAGCGCATTTCAAATCTCTCAAGGACACTTTACAGTCACGGGCTAATAGCTTGTTTTGTGTTTTTCTTTTACATAATGAGTTTTTGTTTGCTGTTTGTGTGTGTGTGTGTGTGTGTGTGTGTGTGTGTGTGTGTGTGTGTGTGTGTGTGTGTGTGTGTGTGTGTGTGTGTGTGTGTTGCACGTAAGGACTACCGTATCAAAGTGAGCAAACAAAGCAAAGGTTGAACAAAATTGGAACGTCAACATTTGAACCTTTGCTTTGTGTGCACACTGTACAGATAAGAACTAGTTGAGCTTGAGCTCCTTAGAGCCATTTTCCAGCTAGCGAGTCACCATGAAAGCCTTCCTGTGCCTGCTGCTGCTGCTGCCGCCGCTCGCCTCAGGTTTCTTTCGCCCTCGTCCGCGTCCTGGCTTGTTTCGTTCCAAGGGTTCCACAGCTTGTGTGCTTCCCAGGGGCGGAGTTCAGCATCCGATGTTACAGCCGAGACCCGTTGGAGGCGCTGCCGCCCGTTTTGGACTGCAGCAGTGAAACGCAGCAGGCGTGCTACAGCAGAGGTTCCGAGCCATTCCTCACTGGCGACAAGGAAGTCGCCTCCCACGTCTGACTCGGCGCCTCTCTCTTTTTGTCTGCTTTGCCGCATAGACAACGGCGAGAAAGGCTGCGTGGCCTTGGAAATCTGCTCTCGTCCCGGATGGACGTGTTGCGACGGGCCCCTCTGCAACCTGTGAGACCGCTCGGCAAGCAACTTCCAAGTGTGGAGTCCAAAAGATTGCAAGGAAATAATATTCCGTCAAATAAAGCCTCATGCTCCTTCCTTTCGTGTACATTAAATCAAGATCAGAAAATGTCAAATATTCCGTTTGATTTTGAAGCAAATAAATAAATTTAATTAGATCGATGAGAAGGTTTCTTCAGCTGTCATCTGGACTTCTTTCAAGGTGTCGGACCTTCCGCTTCTTATCCAGGAGGCTTCGTCAGCCAACAACATTTTTTTGCTGGTAGTTTTGGCCCTATATACTGTATATCCCTAATGGACAGAGGTGGCGGTGTCAGCCCTCTGCTATACTAGGTCCCCGCTGTCAGGTTGGGGGGAGCAGAGGACTACTCCCTCAGGCTACACTGATTACTTCTAGAAGCTAACAAAATTGATGATGCTACAAAACGTACATGACCGTGACTGTAAAGTGTCCTTGAGAGTTTTGAAAGGCGCTTAGAAATTAATGTATCATTATTATTTAAAAGCATGGTGGATAGACGAATTGACGTGGCTTGTAGCAGACGACGCAACGCAAACATTAGATTGTGCAACATGACAGAGTCTATGGACAAACGACCAACTGGAGTAAAATCATCAGCAAGGGAGATTTACCATCGATTAAGCAAGGGAGAATTTGTGCTCGGTACATCCTTATTTAAAAAAAATCCTTAATACTTTGCAACGTTTGTTTTGCGATTAGTTGCTTATTGTTTCAAGTTGTGAAAAATGGGGCAGGCAACTTTATGGCCGGGCAAGCAACTTTTCTGAGTTGTCTGTCCTGGTGCCTGCTAACTTTTTCTCATGAGTTTCAAACGCTTTAAAACTGGGCTCCTCACTTTCAGTCTTTCTCTCACCTACTGATTTTGAGGACACACCAATATTTTCTGTGTCAAAGAGCTGAGAGCCTCAATTCTGCATCAGATCAAATTTTGGGCAATAAAACATCTGTGAGTAAGTTGCCGGCTTTTTTGCTCATCCTTCTCACCACCAATGAGCCAATTGTTAGCTTACAATGTTGTGCAATAAGGTCAATATTTCATTCCGTTCATATTTACAATTTTAACTGTTAATGCTAATATTAGCCTGTAATATTTGAACCTAACAATTTTCACACAGAGAAAAAAAAAAATCACATGCAAAAAAAAAAAGAACTACACAACAACAAAAAGCGATCATATTACACGAGGGCCAGTGACATTTTTGTCATGGCCACCAAAACATGGCTCGTAGTGGCTCATGAACAAACAAAGGCGTCATCGGAGGACCTCACACACGCCGTCCACCGGCCAGGAATAGGGCAAAAATACTCCCACCTTTCAGACTTTCAGCTCCAACCACCCAAGTCGAGTGATTGGCGAGGGTTCCTCACTGGGTTCCTCACTGGGTTCCTCACTGGGTTCCTCACTGGGTTCCTCACTGGGTCACTCCCTTCCTTTTCTCTTTCTTGTTGGGGCGTGACGGAAACAAGCAGCTTTTGTGTGCCTTTCCTCAAAGCCAGGCCACATTTCTGCTTTGAGCTGAAAGCAGAATCCGTCCAAGATGTGTTTAGAGCGTCTTTGTCCCAATCATCACGCGCGACAGACAACCTTCAAGAACCTCAAATGCAAAAAAATGACAGAGGTGATTGGACTGGCGAGAAGGGAATGTAGCCAATCAAGGAAGCGCCTGGAAACAAAAGCAAAATACGTCCCATTCAATAACCCTCCCCCCCGAAGGGCTGCACAAATACGGAAGAGGATTAGGGACATAGGCAGTTGACAAGATTCTGACTTTCAAGTAACAATTTTCACTTTAAAGTCAGAAATCTGAGAATAAAGTCAAAATTCTCAATTTAATGTCAGAATTCTGACTTGAAAATCCTAATCTTGCCAAGTTTATTTAGTTTTCTTCAATGTCCCTAATCCTCTTCCGTAGAAAGATGATCAGGCCTGACGGGCGCAACCATTTTTGGAATGTGGGAGGGGCAAAGACTTGTTGCCCCCGAAATGCCAGCGACAATAAAACTCTAGGCGGAAGGAAGGAAGGAAGGAAAATGCCAGTCAGTCCCGCCTGACTGGCAGGCGGCCGCGTTTGATTGGCGGCTGAATCCCGAGGAGCTCTGAAATGAGCAGCGGCCGCCTCCCCGAGGTTTGCCCATCTTGGCCCGGCTTACGAGGGGGGCGCAGACACATTGTCACAGGACGCCGCCGGCCGGTCGCCGTCGGGGGCAACCGGGTCGGCGTCATCGGGTACCGCCGCGACAGCGTCCGGTGCCACGCGGTCGTCGCCGGACTCCCAAGCGTCTCGGGGGCCTTCGCGAGCCGACGGCGGCGAAGAGTCCGGCGGCCCCTGAAGCGCCTCACCCGGCGCCGGACCGCCCTTGTCGACCAGGCGCCATTGCAGGATGCTGGTGTCCTTCCCGCCCGTGGAGATCAGGTGACTGTCGTTGAACAGGAAGCTGACGTTGGTCACGTGACTGCTGTGGGCGCTGTACTTGTGGCTGGGAGCCTGCAGAGAGAAACGCAGGTGTTAGCGCAGGCGTTAGCGGTGGGTCGTGATGGGAATTCCGGCTCTTTTGCCTCAGCTGACTAAAAAGATCCGGCTCTTTTAGCTCCCCAGTTTATTTTTGTTGCTTAAATTAATGAATGACCCCAAAACAATCATGTAAACTTAGGTGAACAACAAATTACCCAAAATCTATTTTATATTTTTCTTTAAATGGCTTGATTTATATGTGAACTGTGGTTACTCTGGTCTGATGATCAGCTGTTTTCATATGAAGAATGCTATCATCCACACCAGGAAAATTGGCAACAATTGGATAATAATAACAGCACAATGTAGCTGTCTACACTGATCTCCAATGACCTGCTCAAATGGCTCTAAAACAGAACGTTCTTTGCCATATATGATTGTGCTATGATTTTTTCAGAATCAGAAAGCCCTTTCCTGTTTCATGTGCTCGTCACAGCGTGCTTGTGTTTCTCGTCTAACGCCTTCTCCTCCTTGCTGCGTGTGTCTGTAATTCTCCCGTCCCGCCTCTACCACGGACCCTGACCAATCATGTGCAGCTCTAACCGAAGACTGGGGGTGGGGCATAGAGGGGAAAAAAAGAGTCTGCTCCCATTTCCGGCTCCTAATAAGGAGCCGGCTCTCTTGGTTCACTTTAGAGAAGCGTCTCGTTTGCAAAGGACACACAAGTGGTGGTGGGGTCACCTTGGCGGTGGCGCAGGGGTACGAGAAGAGATGAACTTTGCAGAAGTCGTCGGCCAGCGCCAGCACCTTCCGGTTGTGCGAGCGGATGACGGCGTTGATGTCCGTCCCGTCCGAGCCCTCCGGCCACACGCCTGACGTGGACACACAAAACCCATCAAATAAAAAAGCCGATGGCGCACTCCCTTGTTGCACGCCTGCTTTCTTTCTCACTCCAAAGCGGGCGAGCAGGCGGGCGGGCGAGTGAGCGCACTGACCAAAGACGTGATATCCCAGCACGCACGTGTACGTGGCCCAGTCCATGTCTTTGCACTCGGAGCGATTTCGGATGTATTTGCAGCCGTTGGGAACGTCCCCTAATGGAGCAGAAAAAGAAAAAGGCCACGTCTCAACACGCACGTCGGCCATGATGTGGCCCAACGCGGGCGCCAACGCAGGCAAACTGACAGTAGAGAATTTCATAGTCGCCAGAGTTGGACATGATGAAGTTGTTGTCAGGCGACCAATCCAAGTGTGTGATGTAACTGGAGTGACCCTGGAAAAGACAAAGTCACACTTTCAGGGATGACAATGACAAATGAGGAAAAAAGTCGGGGGGTGCGCATACAGGCAGATATACTGTGTGTATATATATACAGTAAAGTCTCGTTATATCGATATCGGATATATCGATAGTCCCGGTTATATCGATACTATTTCTATGCACGCACGGAGAAAATTACATGCAAACAGGGTCGGATTTTTCGGACTCCCTTGAATATCGATATAACGAGACTTTACTGTATATATAAAACAGTATAGAGTCCCACCAGAGTGGACTTTCAGACGAACAGTCCTTAAAAGATTGCATACCTTTTAAAGAAGTACAGATGACAGCTGAAGAAACCTTTTCATCGATTATTATTATCTATTGGCTTGCTAGCCTTCTATCTATTTGAGTTACTTCCGGGTTGAGTGAACACTGGCAGGCTGGCGCGTGTGGCTGCCGCTGCTCACCCACAGAAAAACCGATCCTGTGACTGTAAAGTGACCTTGAGAGTTTTGAAAGGTGCTAGGAAATCAAATGGATGATTCTTCTTATTTTTATGATTATTTGCGGCTCAAGATGGTAAAGGACTTGCTCCCTTCAAACGTCCGACGAATCCACTTTTGGAAGCGGCAACCGCCTTTGGGCAAGTGAGAAACGTACCGAGCACTTTCCGTAGCGGCTGTACTTGCGTCCTTGGTCGGCCACGGCGTACACGTAAATGAAGTTGTCGTGAGATCCCACGGCCAGGAGGGCGCCGTCTGCGCACACGGCGGGACGCTTGAGGCAAAGTGATGATGACTCCGCCCCATTTGGGCAATTGACTCCACCTACCTACGGAGAAGCGCATGACGGACAGCTGCTCGTTGCCGTCTGTGTGGACGGCCACCAGGTCCGTGGTCTCGGCGTCCAGCACGAACCACCTAACACGGACACGCATGAGCCACGTGTGAGCCACGCCCACTGGATACCTAGCGAGATAGCGCCGCCGCTAACACTCACTTTCCCGAATGCGTTCCGATGGCCACCACTCGTCCGGCGGGGTGGAAGTCGGCGC
Organism: Hippocampus bargibanti; assembly: GCF_051943395.1. NCBI lineage: Eukaryota > Metazoa > Chordata > Actinopteri > Syngnathiformes > Syngnathidae > Hippocampus > Hippocampus bargibanti. Next base: position 22,944,438 of record NC_142746.1, on the reverse strand, counting down.
AGTGGCCGTGTTCCTGCGGGAGGGACGCAAGGGTCAATCAATCCAAAGACGACGGACGCCATCCGGAGAAGGTCGCCCCCCCCCCCCTGCCGGCACGCCGGCTGACCTCCACGCTGCGACTCCACTGCAGCTTGTGATGGGTGGCATTCCACAAGCACACCAGGCGGTCTTGGGCGCACGTCAGGAACAGGTCTTTGGACGGGTGCGCCGCCAAGCCCCACAGCTCATCCGTGTGACCCTGAAGACACGGCAAGCGTCACCTCGCCGGAGGCCTCGCCGCTATCCTTTCTCGTCACGTGTCATTCGCAAGGAGCCGGAAATGGGAGCCGCTTTTTTTCATCATAATACATTTGATTTCTAATGGCCTTTCAAAACTCTCAAGGTCACCTGACAGTCACAGGATCAGTTTTTCTGTGGGTGAGCAGCAGCAGCCACACGCGCCAGCGTTCACTCAACCCGGAAGGAACTCGGATAGAATAGTAAGACAAATCGATATGAAGCTAGCTAGCAAGTCAATAGATAGGTAATAGCTAGCCAGTCAGATAACTATTGTATTATTAGCTATGTATGAGCTGGCTAGCTAGATTTCTATCTATTTACTTCTGGGTTGAGTGAATGCTGGTGCATGTGGCTGCCGCTGCTCACCCACAGAAAAACTTTATCCTGTGACTGTAAAGTGACCCTTGAGAGTTTTGAAAGGTTATTATTATCAGTGTAGACGGTGGACAAATGTTGCTGTTATTGGACATTATGCCGTTATTATTATTCAATTATTATCCATTTTACTCGTTGCTTTTATAGCATTATTCATATGAAAAGCAAATGAGTGACAGCTGATCATCAGACCAGAGTAACCACAGGGAACGAGAACGTTAGCATTCACTAACTCCGTGCACATATAAATCAAGCCATATCAATACAAAATATTTGACTGTGTATTTTTTTTGCATGAGTAATTCATTGCTCACAGAATTGTACATGATTTTTGGTAGTTAATTTAAGCAACCAAATAAAACCGAGGAGCCATTTGGGAGCCAAAAGAGCCGGCTCTTTTGAGTGAGCCGAGCCAAAAGAAAAGAGCCGCAATTTCCCTCAGTCATGGTTTGAGGAACAAAGCCAAGGCCTGCTTGGAAGAGGCGGCGGCGGCGGCACAGCAGGGAGTCTTACCTGCACTTCCACCGTCAAGCCGTCATGGAAGGTCCCTCGGAGGATAAAATTGCGCGACGTTCCCACCAGAAACTCGTCCCCCTTTCCTTCGGACACGGCCCTGATGCTTCCGTATTGCTCCGGTACCTTTAGACACCAACGCGCAGTGAAATGTCACCGGTGACAATGATGTACGTGGGCCAGGGGGCGCGGCGCAGATGCTCCACCTCAAGGTCTCGCTGGGCTCGGAGGTGGTGGTCCCATAGGATGATCTTGCGGTCTTTTCCTCCTCCACTCAGCAAGGCGCCGCTTCTCGTTGGGCACAGGCAGAACACGCTGCCCTCGTGACCTTTCACCTGACGGCTGATCTGAAATGCTGCATCCACGCCCAAAAGTATCCATAAAAAGGCCGGCATGACAGAAGAGATTTTGGTTCGAGTCTTGGGCCCAAAAGGGAAGTACAGTGATACCTTGGCTTACGAACTTAATTGGTTCCCAGACAGTGTGGAAGGCGAAAAATGTGTACCCCAAAGAATAATTCCCCATTTGAAACCATTAAAACAAGAATAATGCGTTCCCAGGTCCCCATAAAACATCACTTTCTACTTTTTAATTTTCTAAGCCTTAAAACTACGCAAAATACACATTATTTTATGTATAATAAATGTGCTGTGGTATTTCAATGAAAGAAATAAACAGTACTATATGAGGAACTGAGGAATGATTCCTTGTAAGCTTCGGCAGCTTTATCGTCAAAATCTCACCATGACGAATGACACTATGAATCCCTGTACGACACTTAAAGTTCTCGAACCATCCGTGGCGAGCCTTGAAATCATTTTACCTACTTCCGTATCAATCGTGTTCTGTTTAGCTGGATTGATAGCTTTTTGCATTAAGTGTACACATGGCTTGTGCAGGTTATTCGTGGAGCCTCTATTTTTATATGCAGCTCTCTGTTTCTGTAACCCCCCCCCCCCCCCCCACCCACTGCTGTGTTCTTGACCAATCACGTGCGGCTTTAGCCGAAGACTGAGGTTGGGGAATAGAGGACCAAAAAATAATTCCTTGTTCGTAGAACGGGCTCGTTCACGAACAACACATCACTCATGGTTGTGCTCTGTGTGTATCCCGAAAAATAGTTTGTATGCCAAGATGAAATTATTGTCGATTTAACGTTCGTAAGCCGAGGTATCACTGTACTTTTTTCCACTTTGTGTGGAAGCTAATGCGGGTTCATGTGGGGCAGGTGAGGGTTGGAGGGCCTGCGCGGGAAGACTTGCAAAGATTGTTCGGCCTCACTGGAGCAGAACGTTTTTTTTGGCTTGGTCTGAAATAGATTTGCTCAGCCCTTCAGAGCACTTGGACAGGACGGGGACGGGAAACAGGCCTCACACCTCTGGGTCCTTTTGTGGAGGTCTCAGCGGCACTCCTGGTCCACACTAACAGGACGCCTCCAGAGTCTCCGGTCAGAACGTCCCCGTTGTTCAGGAAGGCCAGACACTGGATGAACTTGGGCTTCTCGTATTTCTGTCAAAGCACACCAGCAGACGGCCACAATTCAGTCAGTTCAACAAATGACAAAAATGGCAACCGCTACAAGATATTTGTCTAAGGAAGCTCTCAGTGGTACAGAAGTGGTCCATCCATGAAAAGGTTTCTTCAGCCGTCATCTGGACTTCTTTCAAGGTGTCAGATGTTTTGCTTCTCATCCAAGAAGCTTTGTCAGAAAACTAAAATTTTTGCTGGTGTATGTATATATATATATATATATATATATATATATATATATATATATATATATATATATATATATATATATATATATATATCCCTACAGTCCTGAGAGCAGGGACCGTAGGAGGCGAAATGTCCGCCACCTTGAAAGAAGTACAGATGACGGCTGAAGAAACCTTTTCATCGATGCAAGATATTTGGATGTTATTTTTCCTCCCGCTTATCGACTGTGAGAGTACGGCGTGCATTAGAAAGGGGGTGCATGGCTACCCCAAAGATGCCCTGTTTCCGAGCCAGCGAGGTGCCGGTCCAGGCCCAGAAGAAGATGTGAGACTTTCCGCAGGTGATGATGGTGTTGGCGTCAGCGGGGTGGAAATCCACAACCAGGACCACGTCGGTGGTGGTCTGCAAGAAGACGGAGGTGAGGAAGGATCCCAAAGGCCCGGTTGGCGGGCGCGCAGGCGCTCGCTCACCTTGATCTCCGCCATCTTGGCCTTCTTCTGCCAGTCCCAGACGGTCAACATGTGGTCGTTGCAGTCGTCCACCACGCTCAGATGCTGGCCCGAGTCCTGAGGCGACAAAAGCGCCGCTGAGTCCAAGGCGGCGGTGGCGCGGCGCCTCGCGAAGGCCACTCACGGCTTTGGAGAAGGCCAAGGAGCCCACGCCGCGCTCAAACGTCCCCAAGCCCACGACCTGCAGCGTGGACAGGCCCACGCTGTCCCAGATGCGCACGTGCGGCTGCACCGCCTGGGCGGCAACACCGTCCGCAACAAAAGGACAGGAACAGAAAGCGACAGGTGAGAATACGCCAGTCGTACGGGGGCGATCCATTGAGGAAAAGGATTCGTCGGCCGTCATCTGGACTTCCTTGAAGGGGTCGGCCAACTCGAATAAATCCTCATCATCATGCGGCATTCAAATCAGAATCAGAATCATCTTTATTGCCAAGTATGTAGAACATACAAGGAATTTGTTTCCGGTAGAACACGCTGCACTAGTATCGTCGTCAAAAAAAAACTGCTAAGTGGCACTATGGCTCAGCGTTAGATTAGCATTTAGGTGCTATGCCTGAGCGGGTTTATCCTCGGCTCGGCTTTAGCGCGCACCTGAAAACGTTGGCCGTTCTCTTTCATTTTCCTTTCCTCAACCAATTCAAAATAGTCGTGCTAATGCTAACAGTTGCTAACCAGACTTGGTTATTGACTTTGGCTTCAGCGAGTGGTCCACTGCTCCCCCAACCTTCGAGCTGGGACCTATCGGAGCAGATGTTTGGCAAGGCCACCTCTGTCCAGTAGGGAAAAAGGGCCAGGGTTACCAGCACAACGTTGGATGAGTAACCAAACGTCCGAGACTTTCAAAGAAGTCCAGATGACGGCTGAAGAAAGCTTTTCACAGAGTTCAAGTGTGGCGTCAGCTCACCCGCCCATCTTTGTCCACGCCGGCAATTTGGCCCGTGGCGATGCGGATCTTGTCGGGATGCACCGCCAGACTTTGGACAGCCAAAAGAGGGAGACTGGTGAGACCGGGAGGCCGAACGAGGCCCGGAAGAGGCCCGAACGAGGGCCGGTTGGCCGTCTCACCACTTGACGCAGTCGGTGTGTCCCAGGTAGTGCCTCTGGGTGCGTTGGTCGTAGTTGAACAGGACCACCACGGAGGCGATGAAGTACACCATCTCGCCGGTGGGAAGGAAGCCCACGTTGGCTCGGCAGTCTCGCCCTCGGTAACCGTAGCTGAAAGCTCGCCGGTCAAGGAAGAGCCGCCAGGTGGCCGTCTAGTAGTGATGTGTCGTTCGCCAATGAGCCGGTTCTTAGAACCAAGAGAGCCGGCTCCTAATAAGGAGCCGGAAATGGGAGCCCACTTGGTTCACTTCAGAGATCCGGCTCGTTGACAAACGACACATTACTACTACAGACATTCTCAGCGCTCACGTGCGATCGTGAAGGCACTGGAGAAAGAAAAGTGAATCTGGCTCCTATTGCCGCCACGCCAGAAGTTCCCAGCACGCCAAGCACGCAAAGGATACACCCATTCCAGTTTGAGCTTCTCAGCAGGAAGTTCTGTGCGGACGTCCTCGTAGTTTTCCACGTTGGAGGGCACAAACATGGTGATGGGGCGCCCACGCATGAACATCTTCACGTGGTTTCCCTCTAAGCACACACAGCTAGATAGTTACTAAGCTAATACACTGAATGTCACTAAAATACAGATAGAAAGCTAGCTAACCAGCTCGTAGATAGCTAATAGATAGCTCACTAGATAGTTAGCCACCTAGATAGCTATATATTTAGCTAGCTAGTTAGTTAGCTAGCTAATACACTGAATGTCACTAATTAAATTAATAATAAAATAATAATAATAATAATAATAATATCTGTTCCAATCCTTTTGCTGGGGAAATGAAAGCTAAAACAATCTTTCCGAAATGAAGCAATGATAGGATGAATGTCAATGAGTGGGATGCACACGACTGCCACTGACAAACTTGCGCCAAGCAAATCAAAGTGAAGATGAGGCAGCGACAGATAACGGCCGCTCACCACTGGTGAGAAGGAGGGCGTGCACGCCCATCCCAGCCAAAATGGCGGCGGCGCAAGCAGGCGCAACATCACAGAGCGACGGTGGCGGCGACGGCGAGACGCCGACGACGGATGCCGAGAGAAGAGAAAAGAAAGGCCATTAGCCCACCTCCCAAAACGTTAGCATGCCACAGGGTTAGCTGGTTAGCTTGCTGGCTGGCGCCACCACTCCTGGCCACTTACCCGCCTGGCTGTTTTTCTCCCGAGTGGACATTTTGGCTGCGGCGAGACAACAACATCGTCATTCAACAAACAAACAAGGGCGAGCTGCCGCCTCTCCAACAATGACCACGTGGGCTCCCTTTGGACAAAATTATGATTATGATGATGAAAGTCAAGTCATTACCTTGATTCACCAGCGTCTCTTTGTGCCTGCATGACAAACAAAGAGCATCAGTGCGTGCAAGAAATGTGCATGAACAAACAAAAGCCGAAGCAATTTGGGAATGGCGCTCTCCGTCATCTTTTCAATTGCCAAATGAATTTGCGGAGGTCAGTGACGGAGTTCAATGAAATCACTTCCATGTTGGGGAAGGAAGGAAGCGATTGGCCAGCCTGTGAGCGCACGCACGCACGCACGCACCTGTCAGCGTTCTTCAGCACTTTGACAAGCAGTTTGGAGGTGGACGCCGCTTTCACCAACTTGCTTCGGTTGTCATCGGACGCCTCCCAGTTGCTGCTGCTCTGGGAACGCTCCACGGCGCCGCCGTCAGCGCCGGCCGAGCGCCTCGTCGCCCTGGCACACACGCAGGCACGAGTGATGTGTCGTTCGCAAACGAGACGGTTCTTACAGCCGGATCTCTGAAGTGAACCTAACAAGGAGCCGGAAATGGGGGCCCACTTTTTTCCCCTCCATTCCCCGCCCCCAGTCTTCGGTTAAAGCCGCACGTGATTGGTCAAGATCCGTGGTAGAGGGGAGAATGACAGACACACAGCAGTGAGGAGAAAGAGCAGGGCTTAGAGAAACTATTGAAAATGTCAACGTGGGGACCTGTCTGCTGGATTGTTTTGACTTGAATGAAAGACATTTCCAAGAACTTTGCAGAGGAGCTACTGCAGGACGCATGCACTCTTTTGGAGCCATTTCAGCAGCTCACTGGAGATCAGTGTCATAATAATAATACATTTCATTTATAAGAGCCTTTCAAAACTCTCAAGGTCACTTTACAGTCGTAGGATAGGTTTTTCTGTGGGTGAGCAGTGGCAGCCACACGTGACAGCGTTCACTCAACCCCAAAGTAACTCAAATAGATAGAAAGCTAGCCAGCTAGATAGCTAGCCAGATAGCTAATATATAGCCAGCCAGACAGCCAATGTATAGCAAATAGCTAGCTAGGTAGCCAGATAGCTAGCTAGCTAGATAGACAGCTGGATAAATACAAAGTGAAGAGAGAAGATGTCTTGTATGTGTCTTGGAGCCCCCCAATCCCTCCCAGAAATCACGTCCTTGGGGCACAGCTAACAAGACCCCGCGTACACGCACACCAGCAAGTGGGGGGGGCATGCAGTCAATGAGCCCAAAGCAGGCCGAGGTTACGGTCCAACGGCAAGGAGACAAGGGTGGGGGCGCTCAAAGGGGGTCGCCACAGGGGAAAGGGGCGAAGAGCTGTGAGTAGGGGGAGGAGCCAGGAAGGTTAGGAGCCTCGCCGTCATCTCAAAAAAAAAGGTGGGGGGGGGGCACACCTGTTGGGGGCCACCTGGCTTTTACCAGCATCGCCAGGCTGGCTTCTCTGCGGGTGTGCGGGGCAAGGGGTGGGGGCGGCTTCCTCCCGTTGGTGGATCTCCTCCGGGGGGGGACATCCCTGGAGGCCCGACGACGCCTCCTTTCGGGGGTCCGCTGCCGTTCCGCTGCAAACACGCACGCCTGCTTCAACTTTGACCTCGCACCTTCACACTAGCGATGTGTCGTTTGCCAATGAGCCGGTTCTTAGAGCCGCATCACTGAAGTGAACCAAGAGAGTCGGTTCCTCATAAGGAGCCAGAAATGGGAGCCAACTTTTTTCCCCTGATTTTCAGGCATTTTCAATTGTGGCTGACAAAGGATTCCGAAAATAGACTCATGCTCTCAAGCCAATGGATGCAATTCCAAGCAGGAAATATCCCCATTGTTGGGCTACTAAAGGCTTTCTGATTCTGAAAAGACTATACCACAATCATATATGACAAAGAACGTGCTGGAGTCCAAGAACGGCTCCAAAAAGTCACCACAGGGAAAGTGAAAGTTAGCATCCACTAACACTGTGCATATATAAATCAAGCCATATAAATAACAAATATTTGATATCGTGTATTTTTTTACATTACTAATTCGTTTTTCACATAATTTGACATGATTTTTGGTCGTTAATTAATTTAAGCAAAAAAAAAAAAAAAAAAAAAAAAAAAACAGGAGCCATTTGGGAGCCAAAAGAGCCAGATTGTTTTTAGTGAGCCGAGCCAAAAGAAGCGGCTCTCTGAAAGGAGCCGCAATTCCCATCACGACTTCTCACGCCTCCCTCAATCGCTTCAGTCCAAAGCGAGCATGTGGCAAGCAAACGGCAGTTGGGGAGCCCCGTCACAAAAGCGGGATTCCGCCCGACGACGGGGCCCAGGGTCGTCGCCCGCTTCTCTGAAGGGCCTTCTCCGAGAAGCGCCGATTGGCGGCTTGCCGATTGGCGGCTTACCTCTTGGCGGCGGAGGAGAGCGTTTCCTTCCTGGCGATGAAGGCCGAGTCTCTCTTGCGGCCGCCGGTTGCCCCGTTGCTGACGCACGAGCTGGAAGAGGCTCCACCTGAAGGACAAGGCGCCAATTTGGGGTGAGCTGACAAAACGCCACCTGGACCCGGGCACCGAACTTTCATTTGGATCGCTCTTACAACAGACTTCTTAGACCACATAGGCTTTAGTCATTCTGATGAGGTGATGCCGTGGCAAATAGGGCAATCAGGCCAGTTGTAGAGCATAATCAGTCAGGACGATAAAAAAGGACAATAAAAATAAAATCAGTGTAGCCTCAGGAAATAGTCATCCCATCCCTCCAACCTGAGATCAGGGACCTATCATAGGAGAGTCTGGCGCCGCCACCTCTGGACAGTTGGCATTTATATATAGGGCCAAAACTACCAGCAAAAAAGTTTAGTTCGCTGACGAAGCCTCTCGGATAAGAAGCGAAACGTCCGACACCTTGAAAGAAGTCCAGATGACGGCTGAACCTTTTCATCGATGGACCACTTCTGTGTCACCGAGAGCTGACACAGACCAACCCTTTGACAAAGTAACGTCCCGTTTTGGTGCAAACGTCCGCCGCCAATCTCAATTTGTGGCACTAAAGCAAAGTACCTTTTCCTCCCCGCGCTTTCTTGCCGTCTTCCGAAGACGCCAGCCGGCGAAGGACGTCAGCCAGCGCCGCTTTCATCACCGTCACTTCGTCTTCTTGCTGCTGCACGCGAAGCTCCAGCGCGCAAAGGCGCTCGTTGACGTCCGACACGCTGTCGTCTGCAAACGGCACAAAGACGCCACAACCGTTGCTGCCCAAATGCCCAAAAAAACAAGAGCGAGGAAAAGCCACCGATGCGATTTCAAACAATGGAGCCCAAGTTGCCTTTGACAGAAGGGCCGAGCCGACGTTTTGACTCGAAAGTGGCTCTCATGCGCTTTGAAGAAAAACTTTGATCTGAAAAAAAATAAAAAAAATACATGTAATTTTGAAATAGTTCCGCTCATGAGAAAATGTCCCATTGAGACAATGGGTCCTTCCTGGTTTGTTGACATCATGTTGCTCACTTGAGCTACCTAGCCGGCTACCTAGCTAGCTGACTAGTCTCTAGCTAGCTATCTATTAGTTATCTATTAGCTAGCTAATCTCGATATCTAGCTGCCTATCTGGCTGGCCACCTTGCTACGTATCTATTTGATATCAATTTGCAAACTAGCTATCTTGCTAGCTACCTAAGTAGCTGCCTATATGCCATCTATTATCTATCTATCTAGCTAGCTATTAGTTATCTATTAGCCAACTAGCTAACTTTGTATTTGAGTTATTCCAGGTTGAGTGAACGCTGGCGCATGTGGCTGCCGCTGCTCACCCACAGAAAAACTGATCCTGTGACTGTAAAGTGACCTTGTGAGTTTTGAAGGGCGCTTCGAAATCAATTGCATTATTATTATTAAAATATCTTGAAAAATGTGGTGACGCCATCGAGCGCCAAGAAGGCCCACTCCCAGTGGACAAAGTTGTCCACATTGCCAAGTGGCTACCCGGCAGCGTTAGCACAAATACCATATCAGGCAGCAGGAAAGAGAAAATGTCAGCGATGCACCTGACGATCAAGGTTTGAATTGCGGTTTCTCAATGATGGCCCGTGCCAAGATGCCCAATTGATTGATTTGTCCTCCTTCTCGTCTTTCCACTGTGCTTCTTGCCCAGTAGTCGCGCCATCGCCCAGACCATTCAAATGCTCATGTTTTTCTGACTTCGATGCTTCTGCAATAAGCACCCAATTAGCACTCAATGGGACCTGACAACGCGAGACCGGCAGCAGATCTGACGTCACCGTGAGATTCCGGGACACCAATATCAGAATCAGAAAACCTTGATTCGTCCCACAATGGGGAAATTTGCAATTTCAGATCAATTGGATCCAATCTGTCAGCCGCGGGCGTCAAATGTAACGCACGCGACGCTCGGAACGAGATCGCTTGAGCTTTCGACGGACGAGCAACCAAAAGGTCAAAACAAGAACCGTAACGTCACGATCCATGGCGTTTATGGCGGGCGATTGCGAGACGCGCTCGTTTTGTCACACGGCGACAGGCCGGGGGCGGCAGGCCGGGGGAGGCCGTGCGGAGTCTCGGTGACACGTGGAAAGACGCGCGCGCCCAGCTTCACTGATTCGGAGACTCGAAAGCGACCTTTGACCCGCGCGCTCACCCAAACTGCCGCCTCCGCCGAACGCGTCCATCTCCACTCAGGCGACGTCGGGGGCCGGAAGGAGGCCCGGCCGGGACCGGCGGACCTCGGTTCCGACTGGAAAGAGAGAATGCCGACGCCTTCCGCTGGCGCTTCCAGGGCGGGCGGGCTCGCCGTCTGCCTTGTCCGCGACGTGGGGCTCCCGCGGGCTCCTGCGGTCGCTACAGACGCCGAGGAAGCCGAGACGGCAAAGAAAGACGCAAGGAACAAGTCAAGTCACGAAGCCCGAGTGACAGAACCGAGGGGCGGTTACGCACGCGCGACCCCTTCCGTCTCCGCCCGCGCACATCGAGGAAGATCGGAGGGGGCGGGGTTCCGCCTCGCAACGGAAGTGGCTCGCTCCGCGGTGGCGCCCCCTGTTGGTTCCATTCAAATTTCAAGGCCAACTCAAGCTCAGACTTGGGCGACGGAGTCGGATTGGTGCCAAACGACTTAGAGGAGCGACAAAGAAGTCCACGAAGAGGAATCCAGCAAAAATTGCAGCGCCAAATAAAATATATACGACGTCGTAGCCGTTGAGGAAAGGAGCACACACGACTGAATGTAGACACGTGTTTATTCCAACAAGCGAATGTGGTTCCAACATAGAAAATGCAGTGAAATATATTTATATAAAACCACGCTCCATGCTGAGGGAGATGCCTGGTCCGAGCGGCCGCCACAACCTGCTCTTATCGGACGTGTTGAGCGAGCGACAGAGAGAGCAAGACGGCCACCGGTGGCTTCACTTTATAGTAAGGGTACAGTATTAGGAGGCCGTTGGTGCAGAAATACCTGCCCTGGCATCTTTATTTTCAATAATAGCCACTCTCTTTTCATTTGGGGCAAAAACGCTCATCAGGAAAATAGAAAGTAACAAAAACGGCCAGATCAAGGTAATTAAAAGTGCCACAATGTCATCAGATTTCAACATTGGCCACAAATCGCGTGTCAAAAGTGGCTTTAATATGTGCAACGTGTTGACATTGAGCGGCAGGGCGGAGCTGAAGGAGGCCAAAGGTCACGTGGCGCCAGTCCTTCGCTTGACTTGAAAGGATGCCACACGTCACGTGGGCGTGACTTCAGTGGGCATTGGTGGTCACGTGACTTGCGTCCATCCGGCGTAGCGTTTGACGCCGGCGGCGAAAAGGCGCTAAAAGGCTGAAACGGTCATCAGGGTCCATGGCCATCCACGGCCGCCGCCATCAAGAAGAAGATCGCACCTTTTGGATGTCCCAGATGAGCGACCTGGCCAGGTAGACGCCCACCATCTGACGGACGCCACACGCACGTTAGTGGGAGACATTTTGGACTCGTTTCGCTTTCAGAGTCGCACACAGGCCAAAGTCAATCTACATCCGCACGCTTCAGCATTTCTCATATTTCGATGCTTCATTTGCATCGGCTGAAAGGAGGTCGCCAGGCCGCCACCCGCCAAGTTCAAGTCGGCTCTGGTCAGTCCACAGAAAATGGAGCCAAATTGTGACTCCATTTTGTCAGGCGGGTGTCTATGGACATGATTTTGGCGTGTGGACGGACGGACAAAAGCTTGACTTTGTGAGCCTCGCACGCACCTGCAGCAGTGAGATGACGACAAAGACCACAGCCAGCGTGTAAAGATTTGCGGGTAACCAGGCCTCCAGCGCCGCAACGCAACCTTTCACATAAATGTGATCCGGCCACTCCGCCTGAAACGGACCGCAACAAAGGTCAACAAAACACAACGTGACATCCCGGCGGATTTTCGGGACAGTCGAGGAATAGCGAGCGTGGCATCGGGCTGGTTTTGGAAGATGACCTTTGGTCTCCCGGTCCAGGCCGGGCCAAAAAGCAATTGCTGGCTGGCTATTCGCTATCTATTAGCTAGCTAGCAATCTAGCTGGCTGGCTATTAGCTACCTATTGGCTATCTGTTAGCCAGCTGGATATTTGCTATCTATCAGCTATCGATTGGCAAGCTAGCTTTCTATCTGTTTGAGTTACTTCCGGGTTGAGCGAACGCTGGCGCGTGTGGCCGCCGCTGCTCACCCACAGAAAAACTTCTCCTGTGACTGTAAAGTGACCTTGAGTTTGGAAAGGCGCTTTGAAATGAAATGGATGATTATTCTGAATTGTCCCCGACAAGCATCGCGGGCCTCACCTTGTCTTTCTTTCTGACGTCGTAGCCGCACTGCGTATTCAACACGGTGTCCTAGAGGGCACACAAGCGCACGCGTTGGATTCCCGCAACGGCGGCGCTCCGGGCGGCCATTGCGGCGGCGGACTCACGGCGGGGTCGACGACGCAGCAGGAGAAGGGAACGCCGCACTTTTCTCGGCTCTGATGGCTTCCGTCGCAGCTAAAGTAAACGTTGACGTCCCAGTCGTCGGGACGCTGCGCGCCGCAGCACTGGTTCTGCGGCGCAAAGATCCAGCGCCAGTTGACGCGACGGCGGCGTGACGGCGGCGGCGGAAGCCCACCGTCCTCTGCAGAGAGTCAATCAGATTCTGCAGGTCGATGTCATCTCGGTACGCTTCGACGTTGGCCAGGAAGAAGCCGTTGATCCATTGTCGCAGCTGACTCTGGAAAAGCACGGCCAGCACGGCCACCGCCAGCTCCGCCAGGAAGATCAAACCGATCAGACCGCAAAACTGAGCACAAAAAACACTTTTGCAACTGGGAAAGTTAGCCACCCAGCTAATAGATAACTAATAGATAGATATAGTTAGATAGCAAATAGATAGCTAGCGAGGTAGCCAGCTCGCGAGCTAGATAGCGAATAGAAAGCAAACTAGGGCGCGGAAAATCCTACTGGACCCTCCGCACCCTGCCCACCACCTTTTCCAGCTACTCCCCTCAGGCAGGCGCTACTGATCCAGCAGACATTTAAACAGCTTCTTCCCCCAAGCCATTAACTCTTTGAACTCTTTCAACAGTAGCCAAAATGGAACTGTATAGTGCCACTTAGCAGTTTTTTTGACGACGATACTAGTGCAGCGTGTTCTACCGGAAACAAATTCCTTGTGTGTTCTACATACTTGGCAATAAAGATGATTCTGAAATAGATAGCTAGCTAGGTAGCCAGCTAGTGAGGTAGATAGCAAATAGATAGCAAGCTAGCTAGTTATATAGCAAATAGATAGCTTGCTAGGTAGCCAGCTAGCGAGATAGATAGCAGCTAGAGATGTAGCTAGCTAGTTATATAGCGAATAGATAGCAAATAGATAACTAGCTAGGTAGCCAGCTACATAGCCAGCGTGGTTGCCAGCCTGCCGCTGCTCACCCAAAGTAAAACATATCTTGTGACTGTGAAGTGACCTTGAGAGTTTTAAAAGGCTGGCTACCTAGCTGGCTATGTAGCTGTCTACCTGGCGAGCCTATCCATATGCTATCTATCTAGCTAGCTGGCTCCCGAGCTAGCTAGCTATTTGCTATCTAACTAGCCAGCTGTGTACCTAGATAGCTATCTATTTGCTAACCAACTAGCTAGCTGGTTACATAGAAAGCTATGTCTTAGTTATCTATTAGCTAGCTGCCCAGCTTGCTATCAATTTGAGTTATTTCCGGCTTGAGTGAACGCTGGCGCGTGTGGCTGTTGCTGCTCACCCACAGAAAAACATCTTGTGACTGTCATCTGCAGCCAACCATGGCCAAGTGGGCGTGTCATTAGGAATGAGCATGACGCCTGTCTTAACCTTCCCTATACCGGCGGTGGGCAAACCGCGGCCCGCGGACCGGATGCGGCCCGTCGTCTTTGGAATCCAGCCCGTCGCGGGTCGCTACGCAATTGAGCGTGGATGCTAACGATGGCGTTCATTTCATTTGGACCCCCGGCGAGTCGATCCGCCACGTTAGCGTAGCCGCGTTCCGCTCAAGGCGTCTGCACGTACAAACTTGAGCAGGCAGATGTTTTCTCGGAGCGCCCCCACGCATCCGGCGAAGCCCAGGACGAAGGTGACGGTGCCCGCCAGCAGCAGCAACCACACCGGGTCCAAACCCCGCAGACGGCTCACCTGCGCCAGGTCCAGCAAGACCCCCTGAAGGACAAAGACCAAAGGCCGACTGAGGTCGCCTGCGGCCGACTGAGGTCGACTGAGGTCGGGAGCCTCGACGGGGGGCCGGCTTGGCTTTTGCCATTCACCTTTTCGCTCCACGCCCAAAAAGCCACCGCCATGAAGACCACGCCCACCAGCTGCAACACACACAAGGGACATTTTATTTTGAAGGGCGGAGGAACAGGATGTGCGTGACAACACTCCCTGCGCCCGTGGAAAGAGGAAGAATAAACTCACCCAAAAAGTGACGTTGTATGTAAACATGAGGTATTTGTAGCAGCAGCTGACCTCGGTGTTGTCATAGCGATAATAATACATCTGCAAAACAAACCAACAGAAACGTTGCACAGCAAACCAAAAAAAGACAATTTCATGACTGTCATTAAATCAATACTTACATCAATAGATACATAGATAAATACATAGAAAGCTAGCTGAAAAGGTCTCTGGCTAGCTATATTGTCTAGCTTGCTAGTTATCTATTAGGTATCTGGATGGCTATCTAGCTCGCTGCTAGCTAGCTCACTGGCTATTGGCTATCTATTAGCTCGCTGACTAGCTTTCTATCTATTTGAGTTACTTCCGTGTTGAGTGAACGCTAGCGCGTGTGCCTGCCACTGCTCACCCACAGAAAAAAAATCCTGTGACTGTAAAGTGTCCTTGAGAGTTTTGAAAGGTGCTTACAAATGAAATACGTCTGTTACAAATGAAATGTATTATTATTATTATTAATAATAATAATACATTGAGAGTTTTGAAAGGTCCTTATAAATACAGACATAGCTAGTAGATAGCTTGCCAGCTACATAGCTATATAGCTACCAGATAGCTAGCGAGAATGCCAGATAGCCAATACATAGCAAATAGATATCAAGTAGATAGATAGCTAGGCAGCTAGACAGGCATCTAGCTGCTAGAGAGCCGGCGACATAGCACAACAAGCTCAGACAGCCAGGAAACTGCAAACGCCACCTCCCTCCCCTTCATTTTTCCCTTGACACCGGAAAAGAAAAGAAGCGCCGAAGGGGACAATTGCTTTTGTTTTTGCATCTGGGATTTCCTGAACACACTTTGCAACAGACAAAGAAAAAAAAAACAAAGAAAAAGACGTCTTTTGTGTGAAGAATGTTTGTGGTGCAGTGATGATCTTTCAACAACCTTTCCTTCCTTATTTCCTTCTTACATTTCTTTCTTTGTCTTTCTTTCTTTCTTTCTTTCTTTCTTTCTTTCTCTCTCTCTCCCTCTTCTTCTCTTTCCCCCTGTCTCTTTCTCTCTCGTTTTCGGCGACGACAAAGATTGTTGTCGTCATGACATTCCTCCAAGCCAAACAGGAATGAAAGACAATGAGCCATTTGGACTATAGAAGAAGCCACGCGTGATGGGGGGAAAAAAAAATCAAGGTGGACGATGAGGACGTCGTGATGGCGATCAAGCCGACAAGGGCGGAAAGGGAGACGAACAAGGAACAGAAAATAAGAAGGCGGTCCTTCCTACTCACCTCGGCAAACTTTGGCCTTTTGCGCGGTTGTTACGGCGGCGAGAAAGTCGGTTTTTAGGGGCAGAAGTGTTTCCTCCGCCTCCTGAAAAGTTGCAGGAACTTGTCGCTCAGTGGCGTCGGTCGGCAAATATTGCCAATACAAGGTAAAAAAAAAAAGAAGCGAAGGTTGATGAGGGCGACAAAAAGGCGCTTGGGCTCAATCTTCTTCTTCTTCCGGTGATGGCAGTCGTCAAAAAACGCGTCGGAGAAATGTCTCCATCGCGTCCGGAAAACAAAAAAAAAAAAAACAGGAAGAAAAGCAAGTGAGAGTGGCAGCGAGGGGCTTCTTGTTCTTGTTCTGGATGTGCAGGCAGGTCAGTCGGCATTCGGTGCCCACTGAGGCCACCGCGTGGCCGGAGGCCCGCATGGCTGCCTGGCCGGACCATTTCACGCGGTTCCGTCTGGACTGCGGTCGAATTGGCTCAATGCGAACCTTGCACGACAACCTTGACCGGGACGCAATCAATTCCTTTCATCACTTTGCTGCTGTGAAATGTAAATTTCTCCACCGTGAGACTAATAAAGGCAAATCCAATCCAATTCAGCCCCATTTTGAACCGGGTCCACGAGTGGATGTGCTCTCCGCATCCCACAAATGGGCCTTTGCCACGGAGGGCAAACGAGAAGATACAAACGTTTGCCGAGGCCCCCGTTCGGGGAGCCCCGGATGAAAATCACTGACCCGGATGGACGAAGGACGAGAGCTCGCCACAGCGGGTGGCTTTCTTGCAGATGATGTGTCCCGCCCCGCCCCCAATTCTTGTCCGAGCGTTGATTGGCTGAGCTAATTGGCTCGGAGGCTTACTTTGCGCCGGCGGCGCTGCGGCGCCAAAGACTTTGCGCGGGCCAAGGAGCGTTGAGCTGCGGGCGCGCGATGGGAGCCCCACCGGCCCCCCGGGGCCACGGCGGACTGGCCTGACGCGGCCTGAAACTTCCCAGCGGCGAGCTCGCTCGACGGCGCTCAAGATGCCCTTCATGCCCGTCAAGTTCACCCCGCAGAAGCGGGTCAAGCTGGCGCAGGGCCTGTGGATCCTCTACTGGCTGTCGGTTGCGGCCGGCGTGGCCCTGCTGGGCCTGGGCGTCTTCTTCAAGGTGGAGCTGCGCAAGAGGAGCGAGCTGATGGACCAGGCCGAGAGCCACCTGCTGCCCAACCTGCTGATCCCGGCGGGGCTCCTGGCCTGCGCCCTCAACGCCTTGGGGGCCAAAGTGTGCCAGGACTCGCTGGACCCGCTCAAGTACTCCAAGTGGAAGTCCGGCCTGAGGAGGTTCCTGTGGCTGTGCGGCGCCTTCAACGCTCTGCTGCTGCTGCTGGCCGCGCTGTGCTTCCTCATGCAGTTCGCCGTCTACCTGACGCTGTCCCAAGGCCTGAAGAGCAGCATCCGCTTCTACAAGGACACCGACACGCCGGGCCGCTGCTTCATGAAGCGCACGCTGGACTTGACCCAAATGGAGTTTCGCTGCTGCGGCAGCGTCAGCTTCAGGGACTGGTTTGAGGTCCAGTGGATCAGCAACCGCTACCTGGACATGAGCGACGGCCAAGTCAAAGAGTGAGTCCCACTGCCTCCCGCCATCGCCCGCCCTCCGCTAGAAAAGTAGACCAAAGTCAGCGCCGCCATTTCGTGCTTACGCTAAATGTCCACGTCTGTGTAAGCTCTCAGTGGTACAGGATTGGTCCGTGGATGAGAAGGTTTCTTCAGCCGTCATCTGGACTTCTTTCAAGGTGTCGGACCGTTCGCTTCTTATCCAAGAGGCTTCGTCAGCCGCTAGTTTTGGCCCTGTCTATACATCCCTACAGTCCAGACGTGGCGGTTCCAGACTCTGCTATGACAGGTCCCTGCTCTCAGGTTGGGGGGAGCAGAGGACTATTCCCTGAGGCTACGCTGATGACTTCCTCTTGTCCTGACTGATTACTTCTATTGTCCTGCCTGATTATGGGGTCGACAACTGGCCTGATTGCCCCTTTTGCTCTGGGGCAATCAGACCAGCCGTAGACTGAAGTGATCAGTGTAGCCTGAGGGAATGGTCCTCTGCTCCCCCCAACCGGAGAACAGGGACCTATCAAAACAGAGGTCTGGCACCGCCACCTTTGGACAGTAGGGAGATATATATATATATATATATATATATATATATATATATATATATATATATATATATATATATATATATATATATATATATATATATATATACAGTAAAGTCTCGTTATATCGATATTCAAGGGAGTCGGAAAAAATATCGATATAACCGGGACTATCGATATATCCGACCCTGTTTGCATGTAATTTTCTCCGTGCGTGCACAGAAATAGTATCGATATAACCGGGACTATCGATATATCCGATATCGATATAACGAGACTTTACTGTATATACATTTAGTCCGCTGACAAAGTCTCTTGGATAAGAGGCAAAACGGCTGAAGAAACCTTCTCATCCTGACGCTAAACGTCGTACAGGACGTCCGAGAGCTAATGAGAAGCAGGTCATCCCGGGATGAAGCGGGATTAGCAGGTGAGAGTTCTTCTTAAAGCGCTAATCTGCCAGCATGTGATCTTTTCCATCGCCGATTGACCTTCAATGACGTCCACTGCTTGAAAAACGCAACCCCCGAAGGTGCTTCGGCCACTCATACGTGAGCGAGCGAGATGGATTTGGTGCCTCCAGAGGCAGAAGGCGTCACACTTTGCTCAGGAGAGCCCCAAAAAGGCACTTTTGCGGAGCTAGCAAGCCACCTTGAAGCTCAAAGTTTGCTGAGTCATGTGGTCAAATAACATCAACGCATTGTGACTGAGCGGCAGGAGCCATTTGCTGGACGGGAAAACACGGTTGACAATCAATCAGCTTTGTGTCCGTCTTGATGTCCAGAATTCTTCATCAGCAGAACCTCTTCCCCTCACCACATCACCCCCGCTGGCTGGCTAGCTAGCTATCTAGCTAGCTATCTGGCTGGCTAGCTCCACTGGCTCCCGCTCAAACATGCAATCAACTTTCAAATTCTTCTTGATACATTTCAAGCTATCCAAGAAGTTATCTGGCTGGATATCTGGCTAGCTATCTGGCGGGCTACCTAGTGAGCACTTTATTTGCTATCTATTAGCTATGTAGCTGGCTCGCTATCTGGCTAGCTATTAGATATCCTTATCCTGTGACTGTAAAGTGACATTGAGAGTTTTGAAAGGCACTTATAAATGACATGTATTTTTTATTATTATTATTATTATTATTAGCTGGCTAGTTAGCTTTCTATGGGTGGGTTGAGTGAACGCTGGCGTGTGTGTCTGCCGCTGCTCACCCACTGAAAAACTGATCCTGTGACTGTAGTTACCTCGAGAGTTTTGAAAGGCGCCTATAAATGAAAGGTAATATTATATTATTATGATTATTTGTCAAGAAAATGAGGGCCTTTTTGGTATCTGGCTGGTGAATCTTGATGAATTCTTCTATTCCAGGACAAAGTGTATTAAATTGAGATTTGGGCCCAAGTGATGTGGATTCTTATTTTTTCACGGATTTTTGAGGTCAATTGGATATTTGGCAGTATGAGTATTTTTTGAACTGTTTCCATGTGGTGAGTCATCTTTCTTCATAGAACCCCCTCACCACAAAATAGTCTGCAAAGAGCTTGACAAGCTCCCAATTGTCAAATATTTCGATGTTCGTATTGGCTTGCTTTGAAAACCCGCACAAACTAATTAGCTGCAATGCGGGCGACAGCCGGCGCGTGTTTTGAAGGCGTTATCTTCCCCAAAAACGCCTTTCGATCTATACATGGTGGGGTTTTTTCAGTCAAAATGTAAAAGTTTTACCTCGCTATCCAGCTATCTAGCTCTTACCTAGCTGCCTGGCCGACTATCTAGCTAGCTATGTATTAGCTACCTAGCTAGTTTTCTATCTATTTGAGTCACTTCCGGGTTGAGAGAATGAAGGCGCGTGTGGCCGCCGCTGCTCATCCACAGAAAAAAACGTGTCCTGTGACTCTAAAGTGACCTTGAGAGTTTTGAAAGGTGCTTAGAAATGAAATGAAATGAAATGGACTCTGATGAGTATTATTGGTCCTGACGCCAATAGCAGCGAACAGGCTAGCGGCTAGCTTTAGCCATGACGTGCGGCGGTCTTTGCCTTTCAGTCGCGTGCTGAGCAACGTGGAGGGTAAATTCCTGATGGACAGCGTCCCGTTCAGCTGCTGCAATCCGGGCTCGCCGCGGCCTTGCATCCAGCACCAGCTGACCAACAACTCGGCCCACTACGACTACGACCACCGCCGAGAGGACCTCAACATCTGGACGCGGGGCTGCCGGGAGGCCCTCTTCTCCTACTTCAGCGGCCTGATGAGCGCAATGGGCGTGCTCATCGGCGCCACCGTCCTGCTGCAGGTGAGCCTTCACTTTAGACTCTGGCGCACTCAATCCAAACCAGCGGCGGATCAATCCATCCATCCATCCATCCATCTGTCCATCGATGGATGGATGGATGGATGGATCCGCCGACTGACGGTTTGAGAGCTAAGTCGTTGGGGAAACCTTCAAGTGGATCAAAAGATTCTTGCAGAGGGTCAGAGACTATTCTGGAAGCTTTAATCCCGCTTCCTGTGTCCAGATTAGCTTTACCGCTGGCCTCAATGCACTGCAAAGCCTGACCTTTAGCGGCCAAACCGCCAAGACTGTTCAACACTTTATTCTCCATCGCCTGCGTGTGTGTGTACGTGTGTGTACGTGCAGTGTGCAGACATGGCGGGCCTGAAGTACTTGAGCACAGCTCTGGAGAGCATGAGCGACCCCGAGAATCCCGAATGTGAGAGTGAAGGTTGGCTGCTGGAAAAGAGCATCAAAGAGACGCTGGTGGAGGCGCTGGGCAAAATCAAGACGCTGGGCAAGTCCAACCACGTCCAGGAGGGCGACCAGACACCCCAAGAATGAGAGGGCCACCCCAGCGCCACTCCAGCGCCCTTGCGCAACAACATACGCTGGAAAGAAACACGTCACAAACATGGTGCCACCTAGCATCATCTTCACTTCTGATGGCATCCTGTTTTCATTTGTTTTTTAACTTTTATAGTGACGCACGCAAGCACACACACACACATATGCGTTTTTATGTTTTCTGGGGACCACTTTTAAGATCATCACTTACGGGGACCACCCTTTCCATACGTCATCTTCATTTGTGACACATGGTATCGTGTTTTAATTTTTTAACTTTTATGGTGACACACACACACACACACACATTTTCTGGGACCACTTTTCAGATCATCACTCACGGGATCATCACCCTTTGCATAAGTCATCTTCATTTGCGACACATCATGGCAGCGTGTTTTTTTTATATATATAGACACACACACACACACACACACACACACACACACATGTATTCTCACCTCTCTCAGACAAGTAAATATCAAGTTGACAAAAGTAAGGGATAAACATAAAAACACGTCCAGTTCTTCAACTAAATCGCCATGGTGGGGTGAGGTTTCATTTGGATCGTTCAGACTTCTTAGACCACATAGGCTTAGTTATGCTGATGAGGTGATGTCAGAGCAAATGGGACAATCAGGCAAATCGTAGACCCCCTAATCAGTCAGGACAATAGAGGTAATCAGTGTATCCTCAGGGAAAACTCCTCTGTTCCCCTGAACCGGAGAGAGGGGACCTAGCATAGCAGAGTGTGGCACCACCACGTCTGGACAGTAGGGGGATATATATATATATATATATATATATATATATATATATATATATATATATATATATATATATATATATATATATATATGGCCAGTGCTACCAGCAAATCTTAGTTGGCCGACGAAGCCTCTTGGATAAGAAGTGAAACGTCCGACACCTTTAAAGAAGTCCAGATGACGGCTGAAGAAACGTTCTCATCGACATCCAGCTCTTATTACAGTCGACAGCTTTGAAAAGTGTTTAAGCGCGCGCACACACACACACACACACACACACACACACACACACACACACACACACACACACACACACACACACACACACACACACACACACACACACACACACACACACACACACACACACACACACACGAGCAAGTCAATGTGTAGAAGTTTCCAAGTTTCACTTGGCTCTTGTTTTCCCTTCTAATATTTGTGGAATTGTGTTGTCTCCCAGAGATTTTAGCAAAATATAAAGATTATGATTGACATGCAAATGCCTCGTCGTTTGTGCTTTGCCTGCTGGCGCCTGCCAAGCAAGTGTGCAGGCGTGTCAAAGGACACGCCTTTTTTTGCACATTCACGGCTGACCCGCTGTCACAAAAGCGGATGAATATCGTTTGGTCTTGGACCAGGCGAGACGTCACATCGCGAGTCCGCCACCGACCAGGTGACGGACAATTGTCACCTACTTCCCTCAACATGCCCAGAGACAGAGAGAGAGAGAGAGAGAGAGAGAGAGAGAGAGAGAGAGAGACAGAGAGACAGAGAGAGAGAGAGAGAGAGAGAGAGAGAGAGAGAGAGAGAGAGAGAGAGAGAGAGAGAGAGAGAGAGAGAGAGAGAGAGAGAGAGAGAGAGAGAGAGAGAGAGAGAGAGAGAGAGAGAGAGAGAGAGAGAGAGAGAGAGAGAGAGAGAGAGAGAGAGAGAGAGAGAGAGAGAGAGAGATCGTATGGTATGTGTCGCGGTTTGCAAGGCGGTGATGGTGGTGGACCCCAAAAAAAGCAGAGCAGGCAGGAGGGAGCGGCGGGGTGTCATTGACGAATTGTCTTCTATAAAGTCAGCAGGAAGCAAATGTCAAACAGGGTGAAGCAAACACACCCGATGAGCCGACAGCCAATGGTCGGTCGCGGCGGGAGTCCTTTTAACTGCCACCGCTGGGAACGAGCAACACCTGCGCAGGTGCAGGCGGTGCCGACAGCGCCACCCGTCGGTCGCCGACCAGAACGTGAGATTTCCAAAAAGAACTGGAGGTCCACATTGTTTGCGTGACACCAGCCATCCGCTTTATCCTCGTTAGGGCGGCGGGGGGTGCGGGAGCCTTTGCCAGCCCTCTTCGGGATGAGCCGGGGGACACCCTGAACCGGTTTTGATGAGTTCACAGTGATCGTTCGTTCCTGGTTCGTCGCTTTTCAGGGTGTTAGAAGTGGGATGGTGATATCAGCAGAAGTGATTTGAATCTTGTAGACAGCAGGGACATTGTGGGAGGTCGGTTGAGGAGAGACAGAAAGGAAAGAGAGAGAGAGAAAGACGCGCTGGGAGAGCATTTAGATGACGGACATAATAGGGGATGACATCATGTCAAGGCAGGCAGGATATGGCGTAGCAGGAAGTCCGAAAACAAAAACAAACGATGTTTCAAGATGTTCATGTCGCAAATTACCCCAACGGGTTGCCAGTCAATCAAACCGGGACAAACAACCATCCATTTGGAGGGTGTTTCATCAGCCTGCCGTGCATATTTTTGGAATGTGGGAAGGAACATGAGGACCCGGAGAAAACCCACGCCGCCTGACAATTAGCTACTAGCTTAGCAGTTAGCAAAGCAAGGATGGATTGAAAGCTTGCCCGTTGAGTAGAAATGACTTTTTGGATGCTCTCGAGCAACGGGCCTTGCTTGGGGTTGACCTCCATGACCTCAATTGCCTTTTTGATGATTGATGCCAAACATATACAAATTATAATAATCATAATAATAACGGATTTCATTTCTAAGCACTTTTCAAAACTCTCAAGGTCACTTTACAGTAACGGGATATGTTTTTCTGTGGGTGAGCAGCGACAGCCACACGCACCAGCGTTCAATCAAGCCCGAAGTAACTCAAATAGATAGAAAGCCAGCTAGCTAATGGATAGCTAATAAATAGCTAATAGATAGCCAGATACCCAACAGCTAGCCAGCTAACAGCCAGTCAGCTAGAAATGTAATAGCTATCCAGCTAGCTAATAGATGAATAGATAGCCAACGGCTAGCTAGTGGGAGCCAAAGTCTGCTCGAATGATTCACACGCAAGAAGAGGAAGTCCTCATTTTCCAGATTTATTACAAAATGAAGACGTCAAAGCTTTGCGCTAATGAGCAAACACGACACCGATCAATACAACATGGACGCTAAAGGTCAAGGACATTTTCTTTTTTTGTTTACTCTTTTTCAAACAACGGGGGACGTCTGGCAGAATTGTCATCAAGTCGCCGCCGATTCTTTGCTGTACAACCAATCGCTGATCAATAAAAAGCCAAACTTTCTCCTCAAAGGTGAGGAAGAAACTTTGATGCCAGCGTTGCCGTGGGAACAACAAGGGAAGGAGCTCATATGACATTTCAATACTTTTTCAAAATGGCGGAATACGCCCCCCCCCCCACGTTGAAAACTACAAAGATGGCCGAGTGGCTGCATGCATCCCACAACACGGACGCAACAAACGGAACAAGCGAGGAGAAGGAGGAGGGCGGGGGGAAAGCGGGCCTCGGCCATCTTGTTTTGCATCCAAGCAGATCATCGGAGACAAAAAGGTTCCCGAGGAACGTCCCGCACTTCTTGGGGCGGACTCAGTCGGAGTCGGACTCGATGGGGGCCGTCTCGTCCAGGACGGCCCTCTTGGAGGCGTCCAGGTGTGCCTTCTTGTGGCGGGAGAAACTGGACGAGTGCATGAAGGTCTTGTTGCAGGCGACGCAGGTGAAGGTCTTGCCGCCCCTGGCCTTGGCTCGCTTGGCGCCGCCGCCGTCGTCCGCCGCCGCCGCCACCTGGTGGCTGAGCTGATGGCGCAGCAGGCCCGAGACGTGGCCGAAACGTTTGCCGCAAAGGCCGCAGGCGTGAGGCCGATGGGCGCCGGCGTCCTCCTGGTCTTGGTCCTCGGCGTCGACGGGGCCGTCCCGGGCCCGGTTGCGGCGGCGGCGCGCCGCCGGTTCTTTTTGCAGAGCGTGTAAAAGTTGGGCTTGTCGCGCGAGCACAGCTTGAGGCGGATCTTCAGGTCCGACGAGCTCTCGGCCAGGTTCTCCTTGCCGGGTGTGGCGTAGCTGTCCAGGAGCTCCTTCACGTGTGTCACCTGCAGGGTTGCAAAGTCAGCCCACGCCGGATTGGTCGCCGGCTGCTCACCCAGACAAACAACCATTGGCGGCATCAGGCTGCCATGCACGTTTTGGCAAACCGGAGGAGGACCCGAAGAAGACCCACACGGGCCCGGGGAGAACATGCAAACTGGTCCAAACGATGGAGAGCATTTTGGCAAATATGGAGTACAGTGATACCTTGGCTTACTAACTTAATTGGTTCCCAGACAGTGTGTAAGGCCAAAAGTGGTGTGGATCTCAAACATTCATTTCCCATAGGAAAGCATTAAAATGAGAATACTCCGTTCCCAGCCAGCTCACCTGATGTTTGGAGAGCGCCGCCGAGCTGCGGAAAGTCATCTCGCACTGCGGACAGGCGTAGAACTTGTCGTCGGCCGCCAGGGTCGGGAGCGCCGCCGGCTGCCTTCGCCGCTTGGCCTTCTTGCCCTTGAGCGAAGGGCGCTGGGCGGAGCGGGCGGGCGCCGAGGGGGCGTGGCCTGGAGCCGGCGCGCCGTCCTGGGGCTTCTTGTGAATGAGGCGGTGTCGCGACAGGCTGGAGCTGTGGTTGAACTCCTTGCCGCAGATGTTGCACGGGTGGATGCGCCTCTTGCCGTGCAGCCGCAGGTGACTCCCCAGCATCCTGGCGGCAAGCCAGTCAGGGGGCGTCAGTATCATCCAATCAAAATGGCGCTTTCCGCCAACGCAAGCACAAACAGGACGTGAACAGCGAAAAAGCCAGATGCTAGCCATCTGCCTATCTAGCTAGCGAGATATCTATTTGCTATCTAGCCGGCTATATATTCGCGATCTATTAGCTATCTAGCTTGCTGGCTCTCTAGGTAGCTACCTATTAGCTATATATTACCTAGCTTGCAATCTATTTGAGTTACTTCCGGGTTGCGTGTCGCTGCTCACCCAGAGAAAAACATCTCCTGTGACTGTAAAGTGACCTTGAGAGTTTTGAAAAGTGCTTAGAAATGACATGTATTATTATTATTATTATTATAATCCATGTTTAGTTTGATCTGAAAAAGTGGGAAATCTGCGTGAAATTGTCATCCGTGAGAGGAGGCCTTCCCGCCGGACTTCCCGCGGGAAGATGACCCACCTGCTGCCCTTGAAGGTCATGCCGCAGTGCTGGCAGGCGTAGCGCGCGTCCCGCTGCGCAGGCTCCAGGGCGCGTTTGGCGGCGGAGGCGGGCGCGGCCGCCATCTTGGCGGTGTGCGTTTGCTGGTGGCGGTACAGGCTGGAGGCGTGGCTGTAGCATTTCCCGCAATAGCCGCAGCGATAGCGCCGCTGGTCGGGCTCGGGATCCACGCGGTGCAAGTAGGCCACGCCGTCCGGGTGGCCGCCCACCTCCACCAGGATCTGGTGGCGCCCGTCGTCGTCGTCGTCGTCCGACTCCATCTTGATCTCCACGCTCTGCTCGGTCAGCTCGCAGGGGTAGACCTCCTCGTAGGGCGCGAAGAAGGCCTCGTCCGTCTCCATCTTGAGCTGCTCGCCGCTCAGCTCCGACGGGTCGTCCGCGTCCTTCTTGACGCAGGAAATGGTGAACTTGGATCCCACCTCGGCCCACTTGACCACGTACTCGATGGGCTGCGTGTCCAACTCCACCGTGATGAAGTCGGCGCCCAAGGCGTCCGCCTCCGACACCGTCAGCTGCGCCTCCGAATCCTCCATCGTCAGGCAGCGAGCCCGGCGGCGGCTGAAAGCCACAATGACAACATTTCAAAGACCAACCGACGAGGGTCCCCACCAACCGACTGGGGTCCCCACGAACCGACGAGGGTCCCCAAGAAACCAACTAGGGTTCCCTCTCACGTGCCCCTCATGAATTAAAACTACGTTTCTCAGCATTCCCAAGCTCGTCATCCGACGCTTGGCTGAAATCGGTCTCGTTTCTCGGGAGTCCGAAAGCCGAGAAATGAGAGCGAGAGAGCTTCGTCACGTGAGACCTTCGTCACGTTCTTCGCGCTCGGACGAGGCAAATGAAGGCCCAACGACATGACGTCATCCAAGTGGCGTCGAGAAACATTCGAGGACGAAGTAATCGCCGTGACGTCACCACAAAGGAGGCGGGCGGGCGGGCGGCGAGAGCGGCGCATCCATTATTCAAATGGCTCCATTGCCAACTTGTCCACGGCGAGCTCGAGCACCGAACATTCGAGAAACGCCTTCCAACGCCCAGCAAGAGTTTAGACGCGTCGCAAACGTCCAATTTCTCAGTAAAGGGCTCGGTCGGCTCGGCGACCAGGAAAACGGCGGAAGGCTCCCCGCCTCCCCCTCCGCCACCGCCGCCGCCATTTCTGGTTGGCGGCGGCTCGTCAAGCGAGCACAAAAGAGCCCAAAAGCGGCGCGCGGGATGACGGAAAGCGACTTTGGCGTTTCGGGAACTCACCAAGTAGGAAAATGTCAAGTGAGAAGCCGAAGGTTGCCGGCGGAGACGGTCACAATAAACAGGAAGAAGCGGACGTGGACACAAAGCATTGTGGGAAAACGATGAAATGGTTGACGGCAACGGAAACGCTCTTTCAGAGTAAAAGGATCTAGTGATGGGAATTCCGGCTCCTTTCGGGGAGCCGGTTCTTTAGGCTCGGCTCACATAAAAAAATTCGGCTCTTTTGGCTCCCAAATGGCTCCTCGGTTTGTTTGTTGTTTAAATTAACTACCTAAAATCGCGTAAAATGTGAAAAACGAATTACTCGTGCAAAAAATACACGATATCAACTATTTTTATTTGTATGGCTTGATTTATATGTGCACAGAGTTAGAGGATGCTAACTTTCACTTTCCCTGTGGTTACACTGGTCTGAGGATCAACTGTCACTAATTTGCTTTTCATATTAGTAATGCTATTATACCAACTAGTAAAAATGATAATAATCGAATAATAATAACAGCGTAATGTGATAACATTTGTCCACCTGTCTAGCCTAACCCCCCACCCCCTCTCCTCACTGATGCGGGTGTCTAATTCCCCCCTCCCTCCTCTACCACGGATATCGACCAATCATGTGCAGCTTTAACCAAAGACCGGGGGCGGGGAATAGAGGACAAAGACGTCGGCTCCCATTTCCGGCTCCTTGTTGGGAACCGGCTCTCTTGGTTCACTTCAGAGATCCGGCTCTAACGAACGAGCCGGTTCTCGTTCGCGAACGACACATCACTAAAAAGCAAAGCCTCGAGTTGTGTGAAACCGAAGCATCGTAGTCACAACTCACGCAACGAAGAGATAAATATAAGAGAGTCAGACTAGAAACTGGTTCATGTTGTGACTGGTCGCAGACTGACAGCGTCGGGCGAACATTCGCGTGACCGGAAGTGGCCCACACATTTATTAGCACTGCGCTTGATGGAACGCGCTCTCCGATTGGCTGGATATGTCCCACCTCAAACCAAAGTTGGAAGACGGCTTCAAGAAATATAATCATAATAATCCATCTCATTTCTAAGCGCCTTTCAAAACTCTCAAGGTCACTTTACAGTCACAGGATCAGTTCTTCTGTGGTTGAGCAGTGGCAGCCACACGCGCCAGCATTCACTCAAACAGGAAGTCTTCTTTTCCTTACAAGGGGTCGCCACAGCAAATCAGTGTCCTCCATCTTTTTTGGAGGTTTGATCCGCATGTTTGTTTTGGCCAAGCTTTTACGTCGGATGCCCTTCCTGACACAACCCTCTGTATTTATCCGGGCTAACTCAGATAAAAAGCTAGTCTGGCTAACAATTAGCTATATAGCTAGCGAGCTAGCTAACTATTGGCTAGATAGCTGGAGGCCAACAAGAAAGAAGCACATGACCAAGGCTCTCCATCCAATCTTGAAAACGCTGACGTTTTATTCGGTTTCGGGTCAATCACACACATGCACACAGAGCAATAAAATAAGCACAAGTCACTTCAAACGATGCGATTCATCAATTTGTCAGGGAAGAAGTGGATTTCATCAGGTCAAAAGCGATCCTGGGTGCAAAGTATTGGAAGAAATGCAAAAATAAATGTTTCATCAAAAAGATTGGCGTTTGGACAAGTGAGCACTTGTGCTGAATCAATGCATCCACTTGACTTCCTGTTTGCAATTAAACTGCGGCAGGATTGAAGGCGAAGGCAATCAAGAACATCGTCAAACCTGCAAGAAAATGAAGCAAGAGAAAACTTGGGATCGATGCGGACAAGTCACACCAGCAAGAATGGAGCAACTCCGCACGTTTTCCAAATACATACCTTGCCTTATAACTTCATTGGTTCCCAGAAAGTGGGTGTAAGGCCAACCAAACATTAATTTCCCAGAGGAAACCATGAAAATGAGAATCGTCTGTTCCCAGGGCCCCATAAAACATCATTTTCGACCAAATAAGCCTTAAAACTACACGCAATATACTACCTTATTTATGTAGAATAAATGTGCTATGGTATTGTAATGGAAGAACTAAAGTGTACTGTAGAATAAAGTGGTTTTATTGACCTTTGTGATGGCGGTCGATGGCTTGGAGAGCTTTTCGCATCAAGTGTCTCAAGGAGGTCTGGGTTGTACAACTTCGAAGTTGTGAGATTATAACAGATGCAGGCACACACACGAGAAGCTTCATTCATAGCTGGTTCCCTTGCTTGTCTACTCTTCAAATTGTACAGATGGCTTGTGCGGGTTATTTGTGGAGCCTGATTGATGGGAT
Source organism: Hippocampus bargibanti (assembly GCF_051943395.1). NCBI lineage: Eukaryota > Metazoa > Chordata > Actinopteri > Syngnathiformes > Syngnathidae > Hippocampus > Hippocampus bargibanti. Next base: position 22,914,794 of record NC_142746.1, on the reverse strand, counting down.
ATTTTAACCTTGCAGTCAACACTCTGTCAATCAAGTTGAAAGGAGTCCAAATTTGACTGCGTTTTCTATCCATTTGATCACTTTCGTCCGCCTATCTATTACCCCGCGTAGCTCAGTGTGCGGGCGATTCCCTTTTGGGCCTTCTTGTGGACGAAAGCTCCCTCGTGGCCATTTTGGATGATGTCGTGGCATTTTGTGAAGCTCACCTGAACAGGAGGTGGCCGGTGCAGCCATTGCTCTGGGGCGCCGCCCGCTTTCCAGTCACGGACGGAGGGCAAGGTCAGGCGTTCCTGCGGCCAATCGACACGCGCGTGACGTCACGCCAGCCGCCGGGCTTAGACGGGAGGCGCTTTTTGCTACCTGCCGCTTGTCATCCTGACGGGGGGCCGTCCACTTTTCCAGAAGCATCCGCGACTGGGCATCCAAAGGCTTCTGGAACGAGGACTCGGAGAGGCCGCCGCAAGGTGGCGACGGAGGCTTGGAAGGGTGAAGCCACGCCTCGAGGATGGCCTGAACCTGTCGAGAGCGCGCCGGGGAACAATCTGAGTTGGTGTCCACTCGACCCCCGTGTCATTTTCTCCCGCCTGCCATGAGCACGAGCCGTTGAATTTTGGGCCGTTGCCGTGGCAACTTGGATACAAGGCTTCATTGGGAGGCAGCCGCGTGCATATTGGGCATGTCGCAGCTCACAAATCTCTGCACTGACCCCCACCCAACCCCCCTTTTTTCTCTCACAAAATCAAGGATGACAATGACAAATGTATATTGGATTGCCTTCACACACACACACACACACACACACACACACACACACACACACACACACACACACACACACACACACACACACACACACACACACACACACACACACACACACACACACACACACACACACACACACACACATATATATATAGTAAAGTCTCGTTATATCGATATTCAAGGGAGTCCGAAAAAATATCGATATATCCGACCCTGTTTGCATGTAATTTTCTCCATGCGTGCATAGAAATAGTATCGATATAACCGGGACTATCGATATATCCGATATCGATATAACAAGACTTTACTGTGTGTATATATATATATATATATGTGTCAAAATCAAAACGTCAGAATGTAGTGTTTCAAATAACTTTGTGATGATACTAATAGGAATGGTTTTCTGTTCCTCATGACTGGTAAAAATCCAACCAAACGATCGGAATAAAAAGTCAATTTGGCTGATCGATACGCAAGGTGACTGCTAGCTAGCCTGCACACTGCTCATTAGCTTGCACGCTTGCTTTCTGCTGCCTCTCGCAGAAGTAATTTGATGCTAACGTTAGCATGGGGCTTGTCACCGTGTTTGCTCCATGGGATTGTTTGATTGCAAAGGACAATCTATCAAATTACAAGCTGTTCTCTCCACAAAGGCCAATCAACCTGATTTGTTTTTGTTTTGTTTTTTACTGGTCCACTTAGTCAAAAGGGGGCGTTTCCCTGTTTTGACTTCAATGGCACCTAAGTCAAGATCATCCAATCAAAACGGCGCTTTCCGCCAACACAAGCCCAAACAGGAAATGAACAGTGAAAAAGCCAGAATACATATTTTGTTTGATGTGGTCATTTGGTCTGAAAAAGTGGGAAATCCGCCAATGGGCGGAAAATGCTCATCCCTGTAAAGAACAAGGGAGGACACCCTTTTTACGACAATGTACATTTGAATCTTTGGAGTTGTCCAAAAATGGAAACCATCAATGTGAACTAATTAATTTGCACAAGGGTGTAATTACCTTTTGTTCTTCCCGTCTGTGCTGCAACGGCGGGGGGAAATCCTTGGCAGCAGTCACGCCGGCTGCGTCGCCGCCGCCGCCCGGGGAAACGGGTACGAGCGGGACGCCGTTCTTGTCTCGGGCGCCGCGCCGCAGCAGCCAAGCGTCCAGCGCTCCTCTGCCGCAGTTGTCATCGGCGACGCACTCGGAGTAGCTGGAGCAGGGCTCGTTGGCGCGACAGGCGTTTGGCGGCGCCCGTTGAAGCCACGCCTCCAGGCCGGCGGCGGCCGGGGCCGGTGTCTTGAGGCACTTGAGCCGGCCCAGGTTTTCAATCTCCAGGGCCGGGGCGGTCGGGTGGCGACAGGAGGAGCAGTCGGGGCCCGCCAGCCAGTCCTGCCAAGGCCGCCGCTCGGAAAAGGGCTCCAGCAGCAAGCGCCCGCGCTCCCCGTTGGCTCGGGGGCGCTGGCCGGGCGCCGCCGCCGCCAGCCAGTCGCTCAGGTTGTCCTCCCGCAGGTCCGACTTTTCCAAGGAGAAGGAAGCGGCGGAGGACGCCTCGCTGCGGCCGCGGAGCAGCCAGGCCTCCAGGTCTCGCAGCTGACCCCAGGCCTTGAGAAAATCCACCGGCGCCGCGGCGGGACGGGAAGCCTGCGCGAGAAGCGCATCGGACATACATTGGAGCGCTGCGCGAGGACCGCCAAGCGTCACCGTGTGCCCTACTTTGTCTTTGCCGGCGTCGACTCCGAGCCCGGGACCGTCGCCTTCCGACAGCCGCTCCGCCAGAGCGTCCCCGTGGCCTTCCTGCGTACGCGGAGGCAAAAAGACATTGCGCCCGGCGTTAGCGGCTTGCTCTTGCGTGAGCTCGTCACCGGTGATGGCAACCATCTCCGGCTCTTTTGGCTCCCCAGTTCTTTGCTTTTGTCGCTGAAAAGGTTTCTTCTTCAGCCGTGTCATCTTTGCAGGTTGTCGGACGTTCGAAGAAGTCCGGATGACGGCTGAAGAAGAAACCTTTTCATCGATGGACCACTCCTGCACCACTGAGAGCTTACGCAGACGTGTTGCTTAAATTAATTAACTACCAAGAATCATGTCAAATGATGTGGAAAAACGAATGTCACAAATACAGTACACTCGATCAAATAGTTTGATTTCTATGTGCACAGAGTGAGTGGACGCTCACTTTGACTTTCCCTGTGGTTACTCTGCTCTGATGATCAGCCGTCACTCGTTTGCTTTTCACATTAATAATGCTATCACACCAACTAGTAAAAAATGGAATAACGGCATAATGTGATCACATTTATCCACCTCCTCGTCACTGCTTTGTGTCTGTAATTGTCCCCTCGCACCTCGACCAATCGCGTGCGGCTTTCGTCAAAGACCGGGGAATAGAGGACAAACAAAGTCGGCTCCCATTTCCGGCTCCTTATTAGGAGCCGGCTCTCTTGGTTCACTTCAGAGATCCGGCTCATCACGAGTCTGGCAGCTGCCTCTCGCCCGCGACACGCCTCGTCCGGTTCTTCAGCCCGAGCGAGCCGTCTCGAGGTGATTTTTACCGCGGGTAGCAGCGTCAGAAAGAATCCGAAAGCCTTTAATGGGTAGCCGTGGCTTCATTTTGTCCATGTAGATCAGGGCTGGGGAACCGAGGGCTCCCGATGTGGCTCGCCGATAAAACTAAAGACATGATCTCGCTTTTTCGCCGTTCATTTCCTGTTGGGACTGCAGGTGGCGGAAAGCGCAATTTTGATTGGATGTTACTGGCCGTCATTGACATAAGCCCAACCAGTCAAACAAATGGCGAGCGCACTTCAGCTTGAACGCAAAGGAGGATTTGCCTTTGTGGAGAGAAATGGGTCCGATTCTAATGTGCAATCAAACAATCCCATTGATGAAACAGTGGAATTTCAGTGGCATTCGAACAAGCCCCAACGCTAACGTTAGCATCAAGCGATTTCTGCGAGAGACAGCAGAAAGCAAGCGTGCAAGCTCATGAGCAGTGTGCAGGCTAGCTAGCAGTAACCTTGTGTGTGTATGTATCCGGCCGGCAAATTGACTTTCATTCCGATTGTCTGACTGGATTTTTACCAATCATGAGGAACGGAAAAACATTCTCGTTAACGCTGAGTACTGTCACAAAAGTGATTTGAAATCATACATTGTGACATTTTGTTGAAATCACGTGTTTGCGTGCGTGGCGGCTCTCACTGAAAAATATTTCTAAATATTTGGCTTTTATGGCTCTCTTTGTCAAAATGGTTCCCGAAGCTTGCTTTCCGGATCCCTCTGCCGTTTCCACTGGGGAATTTGGATGCTGCGCACCAACAAGTGGACTAGAGCGGCGCGACCGGTCGCCGGCGTGTCAGACCTGGGCGCTGATGCTGCCAAACGAGACGATGGCTTCCCTCAGGGAGCGCGCGTCGGCTGAGAAAGTCATTTTGGGCGTTTCCTCCGGCAGCAGATTCAGGGAAGACAACCTGCGGAGAGCGAGAGAGAGAGAGAGACACGTGCACCTGACACGCACGCCTGTGTAGCCGTTGTCCAATGAACAAGTGGTGCGCGCCCACTCGGGATGGAGCCGAAGAGTGCGCAACTTTCTTACTTGTCCATGCAGCTGCTCAGCTGGTCGCTGTCGGCACTTTGCAGCTGCTGCAAGATGGCGTCCAACTGCCCGTGCATCTGATAGACGTTGGAGAGACAAGAGCAGGTCGCTACACGCCCAAGCATGAAAAACGCACAACATGACGGGGGGGGGCCTCCTCAAATCGCACCCGAATGCTATCCGGACGACGCCCTGCGACCCTGCGCCCAAGTTGAGCGAGCGCCTGCCAGTCGTGGCTATCGACGCCATTCGGAAGATGCGACTCTGACCCATAGTGCTTGTCAATCGGCGACCATTCTTTCTTGCCAATGTCAGAAATATTCAAAGTAACGTTGCTCCCGTGTTTGCCACCCCTTTTATTTCAATGGTGATACTCCGCGCTTCTTTCCCAACAGTCGCGTTGTTTGCACTTTAGTCAAAAGTGTCGTTTCGGGTCATCCGTGGGCGATCCTCAAAAGAGAGCCGAGAGAGAGGCGCAGGGCACCCACCCGATAGAGTTGCTGTAACTGCTGCTGCAGCGTTTCGGCCTTGACGTGTTCCAGCAGTTCAATCTGGCCCAGGAGCCACACCTCCCTGCAGCGCAGCGCCTCCTGCTGGCGACTCACGCAGCTCTGCAGCTCCCGGCGCACCTGCCGGAGGGACGCGGACAAATTTGGCCAACTGCGCTCGCTCGCTCGCTCGCTCGCTCGCTCGCTCATTGAACTGCTGGCGTCATTCGTCCTTTGGAGAGTTGATGCAAATCACATTCCTATTCATGTCATTTGACAATCGGCAACGAGGCACAGCGTAAAATTCATTCCTGGGAACAAACGGGCCTCAAAGAGCAACAATTCTTTCCTTCTGCAATTCCAGATGACCTTCTTGGAGAGACACGTGGCACACGTTAGCGTCATCACATCTGGTGCAAGCAAAAGGCTTATTTGCTATCTATTTGATATCTATTAGCTAGATAGCTACCTGGCTGGCTATCTATTAGCTTTCTGGCTAGCTAACTAGCTATGTACCTAGTTATTTATTAGCTATATGGCTGTCTAGCTGGTTATCTATTAGATATGTGTTAGCTAGCTAGCTTTCTATCCATTTGGATTGAGTGAATGCTGGCGCGTGCGGTTGCCATCCCGTGACTGTAAAGTGAGCTGGAGTTTTGAAAGGCGCTTATAAATAAAGTGAATTATTATTCCTTATAATCTTCTGAATCTTTCAGATTGCTCGCTTTGTTTTTTGACCTCATGATTGACATGAATGCGTACGTGTGCACGCTGGACGGGGGGGGCGGAGTCAAAGTTGTGGTGCGAACACAGCCGAAGTTGCTCTGCCAGGGCCACGTGAAGGGCGACCTCTCACCTCTCGGGCGTTGTCCCTCAGCAGCCGCTGCGTCTTCAGCACGCCGTCGATGGCCTTCCCGAGCTGATCTTGAGCCAGCCGACACTGGTGAAGCTTGCTGCCCGCTGCCGGCATCCTCCTCGGCAAACGCACAAACACACCTTTCTACTTTCGACCGAGTCACTTTGTGGCATTTTGGAGCGGCCGTACCAAAAGGCCACTCAAGCAGGCAGCGTTGACAACAGTCGCCTCTACTGGGGGATACATATAGTACATATGAAAGAAACACGATTTCAAATGGACGGGGCAGAAAATGCACAAACGTGCCTTTTTGTTGACTGCAGGCTACAAATTCCGAGCGGCTACTGCTATTTTTTGTCGTGATTGCCGATGAAAGGCATATGTCGATAACATTCATAAATAGCCCTGGCTGGCAAGCTAGCTAGCTATTTGTTCACTATCTAGTTATCTGTTGGCTATAGATTGGCTAGATAGCTAGCTTTCTACCTATTTGAGTTACTTCTGGGTTGAGTGAATGCTGGCGCGTGTGGCTGCCGCTGCTTGCCTGCAGGAAAACTTATCCTGTGACTGTAAAGTGACCTTTAGGGTTTTGAAAGGCGCTTAGAAATGAACTGGATTATTATTATTATTATTATAAAACGTTCATAAAAGTTAGGTGATCACAATTGATGCCTGATCAACAGGAGCACCACTAATATAAATAATAATAAAAGTGCTTTGTGAGTTTCAGCCGTTGTTAAATAATAATACATTTGATTTTTAAGCGCCTTTCAAAACTCTCAAGGTCACTTTACAGTCACAGGATGAAGTTTTTCCGCATGTGAGCAGCGGCAGCCACATGCGCCAGCGGTCACTCAACCCCGAACTCAAATAGATAGAAAGTTAGCTAGCTAATGGATAGCAAATAGATAGCCAGTTAGCCAATGGATAGCTAATAAATAGCTAAAAGATAGCCAGATAGACTGCTAATAGCTAGCCAGATAGCCCGCTTTTGGGCACCTTTTGCATGAACTACAGATCGCCTATTCGGTCCGAAATAATATCAAAATACGCTCAATGAAAAACTTTGGACATGCAGCAACTCCAGTATGTCGGTTTTCTACTTCTTTCCTCTTCCTTTCATTAATTTGCTGCCGTGTTACTTCCGGGTAGAGCGATGGTTATCTTGTGGGAAATTCACGTTTGGAATACTGTACACACTTTTCGCCTGACACACACTTTCTGGGAAACAATTAAGTTCGTAAGCCAAGCTATCAGTGTACAGTAGTAGGAAACAAAGTGCAGTTGAATCGCTCGTCTCCGACTAAATGGACGCAGCGTTAGTTTGATAAGAAAGCGAGAGGAACAGCTTGTCTTGTCGGAAGACGGAGCAGAAGCCATTTTTGTGTCGACTTGGCATTTTCTCAGTAAATATCAGCGAGCGAGAGCGCCCGAGGGGGGCCGAGGGGGCTCGAGAGGCCCCGAGAGGGCGACGGCCATTTCTTATCAGCTGTTAGCACACAGCTGATAAGGCTCTTGGCTCAAAACACCCTGGCGACTTTCACCTTGGTGTTTACAAGCACGACCGTGGCGAATGGACACGTTGTTACGTTCGTTTTCAACGGGGACGAATTTCCACTTGGTCCGCTCGGTTCAGAGTGCATTTACAACAACATTGATCCGCCGCCATGAGCGCGTGCAGGCCCGCACGTCCACGCGGCCTCGACGTGACGTCACCCGAGCGACAAACATTTGAGTTGTGGTCCCGAGAAAAAGAAAAAGAAAAAGGCGAGTCGTTCCGAGCGCTGTCACCCCCGCAGTCCAAACGAGGACGAGGTCAGTGTCGCGGAGGAGGTCGACCGCGGCGCCATTTTGTAAGGAATCGCCATTTGCCACGCAGTGCAACTCACCTGACGCTTTTGTTGTGGGAACTCGACCTCAAACGTCTCCGATGCGCCCAACTGCTTCGATGGCTGTTTTCCTCTGTCGCCTGTCGGCTCGACGCTTAACTTTACTGTGGGCTGAGTCAGCAGCTGGTCGGAGGATGACGACGAGAAGGGGAGGCCCTTGTGGTGCCGCTGGGCTGCCGCCTCTTCTTCTTCCTTTTCTGTCGGGTAGCTGCGAGTGCTTTCCGTACACTCGCGCCCTCTACCGGGCTGAAGTGGGCCTCAGAATACAGGGCTGCCCGACCTTCGGGGATCCAAGTTCTGCGCATCGAGCAACGAACCGCCCCTCCCCATCCTCGATCGACCACGGCCGTCCTCACGCATACACGCGCGCGCCGTGATGAGCAACGGCTCACGATGGACCTCGACATGAGCGAAACTGGGGGGAAAAATCTGATCCGAGACACCGGCTCTTGAAGAGCACTTGCCGACGTGGCCAACTCGGGAGCCATCTTGAAAAATAGTCACACGAATCAGGGTCCAACCGGATTTGAGCCAAAATGGTCTCTCTAAGATCGGTTCACCATTTTTTCCCCGTATAAAAGTTGTAGTGCGCCGCACATTATTTGAAATGATGAAAACACGTATAAAATACGGGGGATACGTATAAATTGACGGGTATGTTATGGTGGATTTGGAAGAGACCTGCACACCCGGCGCTCGCGCTATATAAAGACTCAGTGAGCAGAAGAACTTCGCGACCGAATAGTAAGAAGACGAAAAACGCCATCAACGACGTTGCGCTTCTTGACGGACGAGGCCAAGTCGTGGGCGCGTGACGTCATGACGTCGACGACTCACTCCTCCAAGTGGGCGGAGTCGGACGCTCGATTCCTTCCGCTGCGTGGAAAAGCCCAGCGGAGGTTTTTTGGTTGGACGCCAGACCAGAGAGCGACCCGCGCGCATCTCAGGGCTTTCCTGTAGACCCCGAGGGACCAAGCAGCTTTCTCGAGTCCGCCGGCCGACACTCGGACACAAGTCGCCTGCGAAGTCCCGCACGGCCTCGGCACAACATGTCTGCGGGCCCGTGGGGGAGCTTCGACGACCACGTCGTCCAGGTAAGTAGCTCGCCGCCGGAAAGCGTCCGTCAGGGATGACAATTTCCCGACGATGTCCCACTTTTTCACACCAAACTGACCAGATCAAACTAAATACAGGATGTATTGTCTTTTTTCGCTGTTCATTTCCTGTTTGGGCTTGTGTTTTGACTTGGATTGGATGATACTGACGCCGGTTGGCGGAAAGCGCCATTTTGATTGGATGATCTTAATTTGGCGTCGAAAAAGGTATACGCCCCTTTTGAATAAGCGGACAAGTTAAAAACAAATCAAGGATTGGCCTTTGTGGAGAGAACAGTTTCTAATTCGATGGATTGTAATTTGCAATGATACAATCGCATGGATGAAACAATCGAATGTCAGATGACAAGCCCCATGCTAACGGTACCATCAATATACTTCTGCGAGAGGCAACAGAAAGCAAGCGTGCAAGCTAATGAGCAGTGTGCAGGCTAGCTAGCAGTCACCTTGCGTGTCTACCCTGCAAGTTGATTTTTATTCCGAGTTTGGTTGGATTTTTACCAATCACGAGCAACAGAAAACCATTCCTATTCATGCTGAGTATCATCACAAAGTTATTTGAAACACTACATTCTGACATTTTGATGAAATGACACACTGTATTTATAATAATAATAAAAGGGCTCAGTATGTGATTTCATCAAAATGTCAGAATGTGTTATTGACAGCATTAAGAGTGACACGTACGCCGGCTGCTGTCTGGCGCAGGGCGGCGGCGGTTCAGCGGTCATCGACATGGAAAACATGGACGACACGTCGGGCTCGAGTTTCGAAGACATGGGAGAGATGCATCAGCGGATGAAAGAAGAGGAGGAAGTGGCGGCGGAGGCGGCGGACGCCGACGACCAGGACCACCAGGACGGAGACTTCTTGGGCATGAAGGCCTTCAAGGGCCAGCTGGGCAAGCAGGTGGCAGACCAAGTGAGTCCAAATCGCCGCCATGTGGGCGATCGGAATCGGTCCGCCTCAAGCGCCGCCGTGGCTTGCGTGCTCGTCAGGTGTGGCAGGTGGGCAAGCGGCAGGCGTCTCGAGCCTTCAATCTGTACGCCAACATCGACATCCTCAGGCCCTACTTTGATGTGGAACCCGTGCAGGTGCGCGCCAGGTGAGAGCCGCCGCCACCACTTCCTGTTGGAGACAAGTTATAATCAGAAGAATACATTTCTTTTCTAAGCGCCTTTCAAAACTCTCAAGGTCCGTCACAGGATACATTTTTTTTTGTGGGTGAGCAGCGGCAGCCACACGCTCCAAGGTTCACTCAACCCGAATGTAAATCAGGTATAGAAAGCTAGCTAATAGATAGCCACTGGTAGCTGCTAGATAGCCAACTAGCTAGCCAGCCAGCTAGACAGCTAATAGATAGATAGCTAGATAGCCATCCAGCCAGCTAGTACTGCTCCCCAATTATTATTATTACTAAATAGATTGTATTATTGTATCTGTTTTTTTTCTATGCTTGCCTGTGACTGTAATGTGTCCTTGAGAGCTTTGAAAGGCGCTTGAAAATAAAATGTATTGTTATTGTAGCTCGCAAATAGATAGCTCGGTAGCTACCGAGATAACTTTAAGTGTAAGTTCATGACCAAAACGTGAGTACAACTCTGTGTACTTTTGTATCTTTAGTAAGTTGTGGGTCATGTTTGTGCGCTCGTTAGCCACACTAGCCCGCTAGCATCAGGTGAGGGAATTTGCGATGTTTGGTGGAAGAAGACAAAAGTTGATTTCAAGTTGCTGCTGTGGACTGCAAATGTCCCCATTGTGGGACGATGATTGTGCTTGTGGTTGCCGTGTGCGTTCAGGTTGATGGAGTCCATGATTCCCAGCCGCATGATCAACTTCCCTCAGGTATGCCGCTTCCCCTCTCACTTTCGGAATTCTGCTCTCACACATCTTGTGCGTGCGTGTATGTAGAAGATTGCAGGTGAGCTGTATGGGCCACTCATGCTGGTTTTTACGCTGGTTGCCATCTTGTTGCACGGCATGAAGACATCAGGGACCGTTATAGTAAGTACGCGCACACACGCACACACACACACACACACACACACACACACACACACACACACACACACACACACACACACACACACACACACACACACACACACACACACACACACACACACACACACACAGTTGTGAGGGGAATTGCGGCTCCTTTCAGAGAGCCGCTTCTTTTGGCTTGGCTCACGAAAAAGATCTGGCTCTTTTGGCTTTTTTTTTTTTTGTTAAATTAATTGTCTACCAAAAATCATGTGAAATTATTTGAGCAATAAATTACTCATGCAAAAAATACACAATATCAAATATGTGTGTTTGTATGGCTTGATTTATATGTGCACAGAGTTGGTGGATGCTAACTTTCATTTTCCTTGTGGTGACTCTGGTCTGATGATCAGCTGTCACTAATTTGCATTTCATATTAATAATGCTATCATACCAACTAGTGAAAATATGACAATTGAATAATAATAATAACAGCATAAGGTGATAACATTTGTCCACCTGTCTACACTAACCCAACCCTGCCCTTCTCCTCACTGCTGGTCTCCCTCCTCTACCATGGATATCGACCAATCATGTGCGGCTTTAACCGAAGACTCAGCTCCCATTTCCGGCTCCGCGTTAGAAACCGGCTCTCTTGGTTCACTTTCGAGATCCGGCTCTAAGAACCGACTCGTTGGCGAATGACACATCACGAACACACAAACCCACACATGAATGAAGGACAAGATGATGAGGGTTGTGTGTGCGTGTGTGTGTGTGTGTGTGTGTGTGTGTGTGTGTGTGTGTGTGTGTGTGTGTGTGTGTGTGTGTGCGTGTGCGTGTGTGTGTGTGTGTTCCAGAGGGAGGGCACTCTGATGGGAACGGCGATAGGAACGTGTTTCGGCTACTGGCTGGGAGTGTCGTCGTTGATCTACTTCCTGGCGTATCTCGTCAACGCTCAGATCACTTTGCTGCAAACGCTTTCCCTGCTGGTGAGGTCCTTTTGGCGCCCTTTGAGGACCGCGCTTGTTGCGATTGACCTTTGACCCGGCGGGGTGGCTCACCCGCGTCTCCTTTGGGCTCAGGGCTACAGCTTGTTCGGCCACTGCGCCGTCCTCCTGGTGAGCTACAACGTGCACGTCCATCTGCTGTTCTACGTTCTGTGGCTGGCGCTGGGAGGACTGTCCGCCCTGCGCATGGTGACACGGCGGCTTTTGCGTCTTTGTCGTCAGTGGCGTGGCGGCGGCCTGAGTGCCGTTTGTCTTGCAGGTGTCGGCGCTGCTGTCTCGCACGGTGGGCGCTACTCCTCGCCTGCTGCTGTGCGCCACGGTGTCGGCGCTGCACATGCTCTTCCTGCTCTACCTTCACTTTGCTTATCACAAGATGGTGGAAGGTAGGCTTGCAAAGTCGCACATTGAAGGCGCTCGTGAAAACAAAGAAGGTCCATCATGTTAGCCAGCAAAGTGGCACTGGAGTGGACACGTTCCGGATGTCCGCTTTTAGAAGGTTTCACAAATGTTTGCTACCAGAGTCACAAGACGGGGGGAGTGGCAAATTTGGTTGTGGCTCTTCTCTGGCTGCAAATGGAACATCTGCAAGTGTCCAATGTTTTCCCGTTCAGGCCTTTTGGACTCCCTGGAAGGATCCCACCTGGGCGCCGTGCAGCGGGTGGCCAGAGAGGTGGAGCAAGTGAGGATCAACACCAGCGCTGCTCTCACCCTGTGACCCTCGCACCTCAACCAGCCCTTTGCTCTTCTTCTCTTGTCATGGAGACGCTTGGAATCAGCCTCATTTTTGCTCATTTCTACCAAAAATAGATCGTTTTTGTCCCACTGATGTGTGTGTTTGTGTGAGCATTAGAGGTAAGATTATTATGTTATAAGTATATTGTTATTATTATTATTATGGTTACTACCTAGCTGGCTATCCATTTGCTATCTGGCTGACTCGCTAGCTATGTAGCTGGCTAGCTATTAGTTACATGGCTACCTAACTAGCTGTCTATCTATTCGCTATCTAGCTAGCTTTCTGTCTATTTGAGTTACTTCCAAATTGAGTGCACGTGGCTGCCGCTGCTCACCCGCAGAAAAACTGATCCTGTGACTGTAAAGTGACCTTGAGAGTTTTGAAAGGCGCTTAGAAATCAAATGTATTATGATTATTATTGAGATCAAGCCCCAAAAATCCGGCCCGATCCAAATTTAAGGCCGTGCATCATTTTGACGGGTTGTGCCATAAACCACAGCACTATCCATAACATAGCCGAAAGATGTCATCTTATGTACGGCAAGAGATTACCATTCATTTTCCAGACAAAAAAAAAAGATCTTGAAGTGATATAGTGAAAATTCCCTCCTAACATTTGGCGGACTTATTAGCCATTCAAGCTCTCGGTGCTATGAGCAAAAGAAGCTTGAAGAGGGTTGATGTGAGCCAAAAAGCTTCCCATTTTGCCTTTAGATGACGCAGTCTGGGAATTTCAACATAACTACCGTAGCCAATGGTATCAAATCAGCATTCCGTGTGACTATTTCTTCATTTATTTATCTAGCTATCCAGCTGGCTATCTCGCGACTTGCTATTTGCTATCTATTCACTAGCTAGCTTTCTATCTATTTGAGTTACTTCCGGGTTGAGCGAACGCTGGTGTGGCTGCCGCTGCTCACCCACAGAAAAAACGTATCCTCTGACTAAAGTGACCTTGAGAGTTTTGAAAGACGCTTAGAAATGAAATGGAGTATTATTATTATCTACATTAACAAATTACAAATATATATATTTATTTTTTTATAGTTTATTATCCACACATGGTTTGAGTCTACATTTTTATAAAGATAAAAAAAAGTCAAGGGGAGGGAGAATCCCAGCCGAGCCTGACCCAAACGCATCGATTGACAGTTTGAGCTTCATAACAGCCCCGAAACCCACAAAATGAGCACAATGATTCACCCGCACTGGATTTTAAGCACAAATATGGGATGGGACTGGAAAGTGAAAATATCATTCACTACTTTTAAAAAATAAGAGCAAAAGTTTAGAATCGGGCTCAATGTATTTGCTATCTCTTTGCAGGCTAGCTAGCCGTATGGCTGGCTAGCAAGCAATCTATCTATATCTATTAGCGCTATAGCTAGCTAGCTTTCTGGCTTTCTAACTTGGGGAGGGGCGGGCGAAGCTCTGTGACGCGTTGCCCGAAACTTGCCAGTGTGCTTCAAGGCGCCGACGCTGAAAGATGAAGATCTATTTCTGCGGAAGTATCCGCGGCGGCAGGACAGACGCGGACCTCTACGAGCACATCATCAAGACGCTCGGAAAGTTCGGCAAAGTTTTGACGGAGCACGTCGGCGACCGTCAGCTCAGCCACGCAGGTTCGACTTCGACTGCGCTCAAAATTCAAGTCAAGTGACCCGCCGCCTCGACTGACGACACGGTGCATTACGGTAGTCTGGCGCCGGCGAGCGGTGTAGGCCACCTTCGAAATAAAAGCTCTATTAGTGCACGCACAGCAGTGTTTTGGGATTTAAATCAAGAAATGCGGTTTATTGGCTATCTGATATCTACAACCATTACGCAGAAAGAATAGGAACGCTCATAGCAATCCCAAGAAGCGTTCTCTTGCTCGAGAGGCTTTCATTTTGAAGGCGGCCAACGCCGCTCGTCGTGCGGTGCTTTACTTGACTTGAATTTTGCAAACGGAAGCTGGTTTGGTCGCGCGAGACTCAACCGAGCGAACGGGCGGCTTCCCCCATAGTGAGACGATGAAAGGCTTCCTCATTCTGATCTTGGACATTGGGGTGGCGCTAGACATTCTGACAGCAGTCCTAGCGTTTTAAACAGGAACCGAGATGGGAGGGTTTTTTTGTAGCGATTGAAAATACTCGCGAGGGAATAATGATGCACAGCCGTGTCAATCATTGGTCTGGGAACTCGATAAACATTTATATTCTGCGAATGTTCTTCAAGAGGCTTTACAACTTCCTGGTATCACATGATTAGCTCGTTTCGCAGGTGACATCAAACAGTGAAATTACCCCAATCATGTCTTTGCCCCCAACACACACACACGCGCGCGCGCGCACACACGCACACTCAACAATTGGAAGGACCGAATTTCGAACAAGCCCAAAACAATCGAATAAAGCCATTCAATCGTGCACCAACGTTTCAGAGAAACATTGGACGGCGTGTTTTGGCGATACGCCCCGATGGTTGTGTCCAACTTCCAAGTCCAATTGGAAGGCCACCAAGCAGAGGACAAGCAGCGCAAGCGAAAAGCAAAGCATTCCTTCTTTGGCTCGATGCAACAAACCGCCATCCATCCGTTCTCGGTCCCACTCGAGGTGATGCCTGGAGAATTCCAAGGTTTCCCCCGTGAAAGCAGATTTGTGCAAACGCCTTACGTCCGCTCGACGCAAAGATAATAGCCATCTGTTCCGATAAAAGACTGGTTGAATACTTACATGCGAGAAGTTGAACTATGAGGACTTTGGAATGAACAAACGAGGTGTCCAAATAGTCGTCGATGAGTGTGAGTTGCATGTCAATCTTGCCGTCCGGTGCCGTCGGTTGTGCAGGAGAGGAGTTGGGCGACAGGGCCATCCACGATCGGGACTTGGACCGGTTGCGACAAGCTGACGGTGAGAAGCGCCCGCCGGCTCGGCCGCCGTCTTTCTCAAAGCCGCCGTCTTTCTCAACTTCGCCGCGGCTGACTCGCAGCGGTCGTGGCCGAGGTGACGCAACCGTCGCTGGGCGTGGGCTACGAGCTGGGCCACGCCTACCTGATGAGGAAGAGGACGCTGTGTCTTTTTCGCCCGTCGTCGGGACGCGGTAAGCGCTCGACTTCTCTCCGCGTCCGTTTGCAAGCCAGCGAGGAAAAACAAACGCGGAGCTTGTGCGGCAGAGTTGTCGGCCATGATCCGAGGGGCGGCAGACGGCGAGCGCATGTCGGTGACGGACTACGCCGGCCGGGACGACGTGGACGCCGTCCTCCGCGACTTCTTCGCGGCGAAGCCTCGCTGAACGACACTTCCTTCTGTCACAATAAAAGCAAAGCCGCGTGCGTTTGTGTCTGAGGAGTCGCGCTAACGTCCAAAACCGCCGTCCTGGCAAGGCCCTGGGAAAAACACAACTCGGTTTCAATCGCCTCATTTGGAACAAGCTGAACACGCCCGGCCGGCGGCGTCTTTTCTGCTCCAAATAGAGAACGACCATTGGCGGATTTGTTACAACCATTTGACTTACATGCACATCCTTAAACGTACAAGGTTACTTATTTTTTACTCATTTGTATTTGACTAGTTTGGTCGAAGTTCTTTCTCTCTCTCTCTCACACACACACACCTTCTATCAAC
The DNA here is from genome assembly GCF_051943395.1 of Hippocampus bargibanti. Classification (NCBI taxonomy): domain Eukaryota; kingdom Metazoa; phylum Chordata; class Actinopteri; order Syngnathiformes; family Syngnathidae; genus Hippocampus; species Hippocampus bargibanti. Next base: position 22,898,756 of record NC_142746.1, on the reverse strand, counting down.
CAAATCGTGTTCCATTCTCTCTTTATTTTTTGGACTTGAAAATACATATCAGCGGTCAGTGAAAAGGTGGGCGGGGGGAGGGACCTTGAAGTTGACGATGGACGTTCCGTGTACAGAAAGGTCGGCGTTCGTCACAACCAGCGACGTCCCAGCAACACGAGGAAAGAGTGAGCAACAATCGGCGCTCCTCAAGAAAACCGCCAGCGCCGAAGCTCTCACGACGTCACCGTTTTCACACGGCTGTCACGAATGCTGATCGTCCATTTACAATCACGAGAATACATTTCATAATAAGCGCCTTTCAAAACTTTCAAGGTCACTTTACAGTCAGTCACAGGATCGGTTTTTCTGTGGGTGAGCAGCGACAGCCGCACACGCCAGCGTTCACTCAACCCGGAAGTCATTAAAAAGATAGAAAGCTACTAATAATAATCATCTATTTCATTTCTAAGCGCCTTTCAAAACTCTAAAGGTCACTTTACAGTCACAGGAGAAGTTTTTGTGTGGGCGAGCAGCTAGGTAGCCAGCTAGATCAATAAAAATAAGCGTTCAGGAAACTTTTCCCACACGCATCAGTTACTTCAGAGCAATGACCAGGGTGGGTGGGGTAAAAAAAAACCGGGCCACTTAACTGCTGGAAATGGAAACTAATATTGTGTGAATCCATTTGGGGACACGCTGTGGTTTTGTCCCTCAACCCGGAAGAACTCAAAGAGAGAAAGCTGGACACCAAAGCCAAGACAAGGCAACTTCTTTGGACGTCAAGTCATGTGACGCGAGGCACAGAGAGGAGCACATATGGATATACACTGATACCTTGGCTTACGAACTTCATTGGTTCCCAGACAGTGTGCAAGGTGAAAAGTGTGTATCCCAAACATTCATTTCCCACAGGAAACCATAGAAAGGAGAATAATCCATTCCCAGTTCCCCACAAAACATCATTTTCCAAGCCTTAAAACTACGGAAAATATAGCTTCCTTGAGATATAATAAATGTGCTATGGTATTGTAATGAAATAAACTATAAAGTGGTTTTATAGACCTTTGTGATGGCGGTTGATGGCTTGGATAGCTTTTTGCATCAAGTGTCTCAAGGAGACAATTGCTTGATCTCCTTGAGGTGCGTCTCACCCTGGCTTGTACATCTCGGAAGTTGTCATATTGCAACAGATGCAGGCAGACGCACGAGAAACTTCATCCATAGCTGGTTCCCTTGCTTGTCGACTCTTCAAATTGTACTGATGGCTTGTGCGGGTTATTTGTGGAGCCTGATTGATGGGATATTTTAACCTTGCAGTCTACACTATCAATAGAGTTGAAACGAGTCCAAATTTCACTGTGTTTTCTATTCATTTTCTCTCTCTGTCGTCTGCCTCTCTCTTTAATGTTTTACCCTCCCCTACCTCACTGCTGCATTCTTGACCAATCACATGGCTTTAACCGAAGACTGGGGGCGGGGAATAGAGGACAAAAACAAGTCAGCTGCCTTTTTGTTGTTAGGAGAAGGGCTTCGTTCGCGAAAGACACATCACTCAGTGTGGCGCTCCGTGTGTACCCCGAAAAATAGTTTGTATGCCAAGGTTAAATTTTCATCAATTTAACGTTCGTAAACTGAAAAGTTGGTAAGCCAAGGGCTTCGTCAACCGAGCTATCACTGTACGTCCAAAAAGACGTTCACACTCACGGATGTACAAAGAGAGAGACATTATGGCTGTATCCTGTAGGGGGCAGCAAGGATCATCTTGTGTGTTATTGTTGTTGTCTGTGCAGGTGGTGGACCCCCATCCTCTTGGGGCTCCTTTGAGGTCGCGGCAGTGCAGCTGCCGCAAAGGCGGGGTCAAAGTCCAGCAGGTCGCGGACCGGGCCGCCCGCCTCCTTCGAGTCCTCCTCTTCCTGCGGCACGGTCATCAAATCCAGCGCCGCGCCTCCGCTCCCACCGTCCGGGTCATCCGGATCCATCAGCAGTCGCCGGCCGCCACCGCCGTACAGGCCTCGCCCGGCGTAGGCGCGAGGCTCGCCATCCGTGTCGGTGTCCAGACTGGAGGCGTGGCTGGGGGTGGAGCCCTCCTCGCCGTCCGAGTACTCCGCCCTGGACGGGACCCCGCCGGACGCGGGCGCCATCTTGTCCGCAAACACCCGCTGCCAGTTGGCCAGAAGATCCTCGGAAGAACCGGCGGAGCTGGCCCCCACGCTGGGCGCCTGCAGAAAGGGGGCGGGGTCAGCGTCAACCCGGCACCGGCGGCGGCGTTTGGCGCGTCCTCACCTGCGGCGGGCTGCTGAAGGGGCTGGACTGGCTGGAGGGCGTGTCAACGGCGGCGTGGTGGTGGTGGGCGGGGCTGGGCGGCGCCTGCTCGCCGTGCAAGCCCAGCGAGATGGCCTGTCGCGTGGCGTACGTGCAGTTGGGAAGCGGACCGTTCTTGGGAATCTTCACTTTGTCGTCGGACGAAAACTCAATCACCTTTCGGCCGGGACACAGGACGTTGAGGGGCGGCGGCGGCGGCGGCGGCGGGTACGGATCCAACTTGTCGCCCGCCTCCTCGCCGTCCGCCGCCGAGTCGTCCTGGGCCGCCGTCATGTCCACGTGAACAAAGACGTCCTCGGCCGCCGGCCAGCCGCGGCTGCTGGACTGCGCCGAGTTGAGGAGCAGCGGTTCCGGTTTCTCCAGGACCCGAGCGATCACCGAGGTGGGAACCACGTCGGACGGCGTCAAACTCAGCGTGTCCGCGTCCTGGCCGCAGGGGGCGGGGCTCCGCTCCGGCAGGCTGCTGCTCTTCATGTGTTTTTGCAACATGTCCTGAAGCTCGCACGGCAGCTGCAAGGCAAAAAAAGTGGGCTCGGTGGGAGGTCGGTGGGGGGTCGGTGGGGGAGGGGCACCGAGGCTCGCAAAACACCAACTCACGTGCGCGCACATTGGCAGTCGTGATGGGAATTGGGGCTCCTTTCAGAGAGTCGCTTCTTTTGGCTCAGCTCACTAAAAAGATCCAGCTCTTTTGCCTCCCAAATGGCTCCTCAGTTTTTGTTGTTGTTGCTTAAATTAATTAACTACCAAAAATCATGTGAAATTATGTGAAAAATGAAGTACTCGTGTAAAAATACACTATATCCACTATTTTTATTTATATGTGCACAGTAGTGATGGGAAAGCCGGTTCTTTTGGCTCGGCTCACTAAAAAGATCCGCTCTTTTGGCTCCCCAATTTTTTTTGTTGCTTGAATTAATTAACTACAACAAAATCATGTACAATTATGTGAAAAACGAATTACTCGTGTAAAAAAAATACACTGTATCAAATATTTGTATTTATATGGCGTTAATTTAGTTCGCTTCGTTGTCAACAAGTGACTGTTGTGATAGTACGCTGTAAAAAATGATACAAAATAAAAAAAGTCTCCTTATCTCTTAAATCTATTTAAAAATGTATCTTGAATTTTTTAAAACATTTATCTTTCACTCGTTAAGAGTTCTGTGAATGTCAACAGTAGCCAAAATGGAACTGTATAGTGCTACTTAGCAGGTTTTTTTTTTTTTTTTTTTTTTGACGACGATACTAGTGCAGCGTGTTCTACCGGAAACAAATTCCTTCTGTGTTCTACATACTTGGCAATAAAGATGATTCTGATTCTGATGTGCATATTCACAATCCTTTCAAAAGCTAATTAGCCCATTAGCATACATTTGACGGTATGACTGAGGAATTCAAGGTGGAGGTGGGACTCCACCAGGGGTCAGCTCTGAGCCCCTTCTTGTTTGCTATGGCGATGGACAGGCTGACAGACGATGTTAGACAAGAATCTCCTTGGACCGTGATGTTTGCAGATGACATTGTGATCTGTAGCGAGAACAGGGAACAGGTGGCGGAGAAACTAGAGATGTGGAGATATGCCCTGAAGATCAGTCGCAGCAAGACGGAATATATGTGTGTGAATGAGAGGGATCCAAGTGCAAGAGTGATGCTACAGGGAGAAGAGATAGAGAAGGTGGAGGATTTGAAGTACTTGGGGTCAACTGTCCAGAGCAATGGAGAGTGTGGAAAAGAGGTGAAGAAGCGTGTCCAGGCAGGCTGGAGCGGCTGGAGAAACAAGGAAAAGTGTATAAAACCGTGGTGAGAGCAGCCATGATGTTTGGACTGGAGACAGTGCCACTGAAGAAAAGACAGGAAGCAGAGCTGGAGGTAGCAGAGCTGAAGATGTTGAGGTTTTCTTTGGGAGCGACCAGGTTGGATAGGATCAGGAAGGAGTACTTTAGAGGGACAACTCATATTAGAGGCTTTGGAAAGAAAGTCAGACTGAGATGGTTTGGACATGTCCAGAGGAGAGAGAGTGACGATATCGGGAGAAGGATGCTGAGCCTTCAACTGCCAGGAAGGAGACCGAGAGGAAGACCCAAGAGGAGCTTTATGGATCTTGTCAAAGAGGACGTGAAGGTAGCTGGTGTGAGAGAAGAGGATGCGCAAAACCGGGATAGATGGATTGGATTGGATATTCCTTTATTAGTCTCACAGAGGACACTGATTGGCTGTGGTGACCCCTGAGGGGAAAAGCCGAAAGGAAAAGAAAAAGAAGAAGAAGAAGCATACATTTAGCTGCATCGCTATGTCGTTGCCACTGCTCTGAGTTAGCAAGTTTCAAGTACAACATTTGAGGCAAAATGATCGACGAAACATATTTCTAAATAATGACCACAGTCGATGAAGTTCATAGAGTTGCTTGTTCTGAAGCCACAAGGGGACGCAAGCCAGTGTCTTATTGCGCCGGTCCCAAGCCCGGATAAATACAGAGGCTTGTGTCAGGAAGGGCATCCCATGCAAACAAACATGCCAATCAAACCTCTGAAGATGGAGGACACTGATTGGCTGTGGTGACCCCGTCAAAGGAAAGGCCCAAAGGAAAAGAAGAAGAGATGGCTTGATTTGTATGTGCACAGAGTGAGTGGGTGCTAACTTTGACTTTCCCTGTGGTTACTCTGGTCTGTCATTTGCTTTTCATATGGATCATGCTCTAAAAAGCAACGAGCAAAAGTGATGATACTAATTGAAGGACGACAGCATAATGTGCCAACATTTGTTTGTCCCGTGTGCCTGTCGACACTGATGACCTCGTGACCTGCTCAAATGGCTCCAAAACAGCACGTTCTTTGTCATATATATATATAGGATTCTGCGAAGATTCTTTGAGAAAGTCTTTTCACAATCAGAATCAGAAAGCCCTTTCCTGTTTCATGTGCTCCTCACAGTGTGCTTCTGTTTCTCTAAGCCCTCCTCACTGCTGCGTGTGTGTGTGTGTGTGTGTGTCATTCTCTCGTCCCGCCTCTACCACGGATCTTGACCAATCACGCGCGGCTTTAACCGAAGGCTCTCTTTGTTCACTTCAGAGATCCGGCTCAAAGAACCGGTTCGTTTGCGAACGACACATGGCTCATTGGCATCCGTTTCTCCAACTGACGTCATTTGTTTGCTGCGTTTTCCGCGCGGCAGTTTCAGAGAAGACACGCGCAACTTTGTGTCATCATTGAGCCCATTTCATCCTCCTTTTGCAATTGTCAAGGGGGACTCTGGGCTGCTTGTTGTCAGTGGGATGTCGCAGCCTCAAACCGAGTGGCTAAAATGTCGTCTCTCTTTTGGTCAAGTTGGCTACGAGCATGCTTTCCAATTCCAGCCGACTACTTTGTCCGGCTTAGGGGGCAACAGCCAACCAGAGGTGCCAACGTACACGCAAAGACGGCGCCGTTGTACTTACATCAGCAAACTTGTGGTTCCTGAAATGCGACTTGTTGCATTTGAGCAGCTGCACGGCGAGGTTGCAATCCAGTCGATAACGTTCCTGAGGCACACAAAAATACACACACACACACACACACGGTGTCAGCCAACTTTGTTGGATGGCGAGCGAAGAAAGAAGTCCAAGATGGCGCCCGAGTAGGCAGCCGCGGGCGAGTGCTGTCATGCTTTTTTGGGATTGTGGTTTTGTGTCGTCTTCGCTCCACTTGGCAAACTTCAAAGGCGAAAACGGCAGCTCGAAGCACTCCATCAATTTAGATGTCACACTCTTTGTTGCTTTTTCTCCGGCAGATGCCAAAAGGTGACAAAGATAAAAACCGCGCTAACTCTTGACTCTGGATAGCAGGCGCGTGCGCAATTCCTTGAAAGGAAGCTAACAGCTAGCTCTGTGCCCATGGCCTCTTGTCAATTTCAAAAGGCGCATTTTCAAGCGGAAGACGGAGTCGGATGGTGAAGAGCATCCTGGTTACTGCAAAAGCTGAGTGGTTGGCGGGTATGCAAATAAGGTGTAAACCAACCAACCTACTCACCTACCCACCGACCAACCTATCTAGCTACATAACAACCTGCCCACCGACCAACCTACCTACCTACCTATTGTGCTAAGTCTATTTTCTTTGTCTTTTCTGTAATAGCGTACAATAACCAACCATCTGGCTGGCTGGTTACCTAGCTAGCTGGCTAGCTATTAGCTATCCCCTGGCTTACTAGCTTGCTTTCTATCTAATTGTCTTGAAAGCTTTGAAAGGCACTTAAAATGTAATGTATAATTATTATTATTACTTCCACGTGAACGCAGTGAACGCTGGCGCGTGTGGCTGCCGCTGCTCGCCTACAGAAAAACTTCTCCTGTGACTGTAAAGTGACCGTGAGTGTTTTGAAAGGCGCTTAGAAATGACATGGATTCTTCTCATTCTACTGTATGATAATTGAAGGAGGAGGGAAGGCTCACATTAAGCTCCTCCAGACGGTCGACGGTGTTCTTGGCCTCCAGCAGCTTGTTGGTCAAGTTGACCATCTCCTGGTCCATCGTCTTCTTGTCTCGCTCCAGCGTCCGCAGCTGGGGGAGTCGGCAAGGACGGCGGGTTAGGCGGCGGCCAATCGGGAGGAAGCAAGTGGGATGAGGGCGGAGAGATGAGGAAGAGGAGGGATGCAAACACAAGGGCGGCGAGCAAAGGGAAGGTGACTAGATGAGGAAGATGAAGATGAAGATGAAGATGAAAGCCTACTGCGTGGACCCAGGTCTGACTGACGGCAGCCTGACGATGACGACGATGACGACGATTCCATGACAGCGGCAAAGAAGACGGAAGGAGCGCAAGCAGGAAACAGGTGAATTTGTTTTCCAACCAGATGAATACAGTGATATCTTGGCTTACCGACTTAATAGGTTCACAGAGAGTGTGTCAGGTGAAAAGTGTGTATCCCAAACACTCATTACCTATAGGAAACCATTAAAACGAGAATAATCCGTTCCCAGGTCCCCATCCATGGGGATAATTTTCAACTTTCTAATTTTCTAAGCCTTAAAACTACACAGAATAGACGTATAATAAATGCGCTATGCTATTGTAATGAAAGAAATAAACTGTACCATAAATATAGTGGTTTTATTGACCTTTGTGATGGTGGTCGATGGCATGGAGTGGCTGCTTTTATCCGCATTCAACACTTGATGAGGAACGTAGCCTTCTTCTTTCACCATCTTGACAAACGATCCCTTGTAGGTGCTTTCTCTGCCATCATTTGACCTAGTTCCTCATCAATTGTGTTCCGTTTACATGGGTTAATAGCTTTTTTTGCATCAAGTGTACAGGTGGCATGTGCGGGTTATTTGTGGAGCCTGATTGATTACTTTTGAACGATCAATAAAGTTCAAACGAGTCAAAGTTTCACTGTGTTTCCTATCCATTTTCTCACTGTCTGTTGTCTGCCTATCTATTCATTTGCAGCTCTGTGTTTGGATTGGATTTGCCTTTATTAGTCTCGCAGTGGAGAAATTTACATTTCACAGCAGCAAAGTGATGAAAGGAATGAAAGTAGAAAAACGAAATACATGAGCTGCTGGAAAGGCAGCCACTCTCGCGGCGCCGTCTTGAAGGGCGGGGGGTTCTGTAACCACCCCGCCCCCCCACTGCTGCGTTCTTGACCAATCACGTGCAGCTTTAACCGAAGACTGGGGGCAGGGAATAGAGGACAAAAACAAGTCGACTGCTATTTCTTTGCTAGGAGAACGGGCTCGTTCGCGAACGACACATCACTCATTGTGGCACTCCACGTGTATCCTGAAAAATAGTTTGTCTGCCAAGATTAAGTTGGTTACTCCGGTCTGATGATCAGCTGTCACTCATTTGCTTTTCATATGAATAGTGCTCTAAAAGCAAGTAGTAAAATTGGTAATAATTGAACCAGCACAATGTGCTAACATTTGTCCGGTGTAGCTGTCTACACTGATCTCCAGTGACCTGCCGAAATGGCTCCAAAACAGTGCATGCGTCCTGCAGTGGCTCCTCTGCTAACTTCTCGGAAATGTGTCTTTCACTCAACTCCAAACAATCCAGCAGACAGGTCCCCACGTTGACATTTTCAATCAAGTGGCATGGAAGTGACATGTAGGATGTGGTGGTTCGGGGTGTCCGGCAGTCACTTGTTAGACAAACAGCTGTGGTTTTGTTTCGGGTCTGTTCTTGGACTGCAGCGCGTTCTTTGTCAGATATATGATTCTGCCATGATTCTTTGACAAAGTCTTTTCAGAATCAGAATCAGAAAGCCCTTTCCTGTTTCACGTGCTCCTCACTGTTTCTCTAACCACTCCTCCTTCTCCTCACTGCTGCGACCCGCCTCTACCACGGATGTGGACCAATTACACGCGGCTTTAACCCAAGACTGGGGGCGGGGAATAGAGGAGAAAAAAAGTGGGCTCCCATTGCCGGCCAGCTCTCTTGGGTCACTTGACAGATCTGGCTGGAAGAACCGGCTGGTTCACTCGTCTGCATCAGGAAGCTGTTGCAAGCTGTTGTCGCCACGGAGACCGCCTGATATTGCAACGCTCGCTGCTTTGGTTTGGTTCAAATGAGAGAAAACGTCAAGCGAGGGCGTCCGAAAGAGCGTGCGAGGGACCTTTGCAAATCATGCCCACTGATGGAGGGCCAAACCCATTGGCCAGCACCAAAGAAGACCCCCCGCCCCCCTTTTGTTTTTAAAGTTTCAAATATGCGTACCAGAGCATGAAGCTTCTCTTCCAAGTCCTGATTGCCCCTCTGAGACGCCGTGTAGCTGTTCTGGAGTCTGTGGAAGGAAAGGGTGTGCCATGATGAATTCCCCGTCATTCGAAATAATCATCATCATCATCATCATCATCATCATCGTAATAAATTTCATTTCTAAGCGCTTTTCAAAACTCTCAAGGACACTTTACAGTCACAGGATATTTTTTCTGGGAGTGAGCAGCGGCAGCCACAAGCGCCATCATTCACTCAACCCAATTAATAAATGAATAAATAACCGAACATAAATAAAAAAACAAGTACATAAATAATACATAAATACAGATCTAAGCACATAAGTCAATAAATAAATAAATAATCATGAATAAATAAATACAGAACTAAACACATACATCAATTGAATAAAGAAAAAATAAGTACATAAATAAATAAATGTACAGATCTATGCAAACAAATAAATAATAATAAATGAATAAATAAATAAATACATACTGAACAAAAAAACAAACATTAATAAATGAATGAATAACCAGACATACATCAACAAACAAGTACACAAATAAATGAATACATATATAAATATGTGCAGATATATGCAAATAAATACATAAATAAATACATAGACGGAACTAAAAATAAACAAATAACCAGACCTATAAAGAAAAAAAAAAAAAGTACACAAATAAATAAATAAATATAAACAGATCTATGCAAACAAATACAAAAATGAATAAATAAATAAATACTGAACTAAAAACAAACATTAATAAATGAATAAATAACCAGACATAAATAAACAAATAAGTACATAATAATAATAATAATCATAATAAAACATTTTATTTTAAGCTACTTTCAAATCAATAAATGTGTTTAGCTGCGCCCACGCACAATGGACCAAACAGACAACAACTCACCGGCGAAACTTGTCCCTCATCTTCTCAAGGTCATCTCGCGTGCGGGTAAGCTCCGCCTCCATGTAATGGCGGCTGCCGTCAAACTCCGCCTCCATGGCCTCCATCTTGCGGGTGGAGAAGGCCAGCCGACCGCGCAGATCCTCATTCTGCTGCTGAAGGATTCTGAGGAACAACAAATCCACCTTTTGACATAGCTAGCAAGTCTCCAAGCCAAACTGTTTTGTTAGCTCACTTTAAGCTAGCAAGTCTCCAAGCCAAACTGTTTTGTTAGCTCACTTTAAGCTAGCAAGTCTCCAAGCCAAACTGTTTTGTTAGCTCACTTTAAGCTAGCAAGTCTCCAAGCCAAACTGTTTTGTTAGCTCACTTTAAGCTAGTAAGTCTCCAAGCCAAACTGTTTTGTTAGCTCACTTTAAGCTAGCAAGTCTCCAAGCCAAACTGTTTTGTTAGCTCACTTTAAGCTAGCAAGTCTCCAAGCCAAACTGTTTTGTTAGCTCACTTTAACGAGACGTTTGTCTTTGTGTTGTCATATTATTTCTTTATTTTTATTGTTCTTTTGACTTTTGTTTATGTAGATGTTCGTAATAAATATTGTGCTCGGTCAATTCTCTTGGTCTTTTCTGTATTACCGTACAATAGCAATCTGGCTGGGTGGCTAGCTATCTAGCTGGATAGCTATTAGCTATCTATTGGCTTGCTAGTCAACTTTCTATCCATTTGTCTTACTATTCTATTTGTCTGCATTGTCTTTTCAGATGTACTAATGGCCTGAACTTTGAGGATGAATGCTAAAAATAGCTATCTGTTAGCTAGCTAGCTCACTTTCTGTCTATCCGAGTTACTTCCGGGTTGAGTGAACGCTGGCGGGTGTGGCTGCCGCTGCTCACCCACAGAAAAGCTGATCCTGTGACTGTAAAGCGACCTCGAGAGTTTTGAAAGGCGCTTAAAAATGAAATGTATTATTATTATTATTATTTGTATCGACATTGACATGAGGTAAAGTCTACGACACTCCCTCATTTTACATTGGATTTGCCTTTATTTGTCTGGCAGCGGAGAAAGTGACATTTCACAGCAGCAAAGTGATGAAAGGAATGAAATGTTGTTGTTTTGTGAGAGTGGCTGCTGACTTTCCAGCAGCTCCTGTATTTTGGTTTTCTCCTTTCATTCCTTCCATCACTTTGCTGCTGTGAAATGTCACTTTCTCCGCTGCCAGAATCATCAAGGCAAATCCATTTATCCACCAATCCAATCCAATGTGTGCTGTATGTCATGCATATCAGCATATTTGACAATAAAGCGGACTTTGAAAGCATCAAGCTGGCGCAATTTCACGAGGATGCAATGATTGGAACGGTGCTTGGATGAGACGGATAAACATGGAAAATTCCGGCAGGCGGGTCATCCACCGCAGCCGCACGTGACGCAAGTCAATCAATCCGGCAGGCGCAGACGCAGCGCGTCGGCTATGACTGCGGGCGGAGAATTCTTCTCCCGTCCGTCCGTCATTTGGAACGTCCAAAGTTCGTCCGTCATTTGGAACTTTGCCGAGTCCATCCAAGTGCTCGCCGCTCGTGGCTTTTGAAAAGCAACATTTGGAAAGGCAAGGCAACGGCGCAGCCACGACCGCGTGCGCCTTGTGGCTGGCTGGCTGGCTGGATGCCACTGGCCTTGCCGCGCCAGGCTGCCAACTTGCAAGGTCAAAGACCATCGGACAATGTCATCTGCACTTGATACTTTTCATTGGGGAATAAATCTAATAATCATCATCATACGAATAATAATAATAATAATGTTAATTTCTAAGCGTCTTTGTTGTGAAAGGGTAGAGACGCCAAATGAAAATCAATGGCCAGAAAGCAAGAGAAGAGGCAGAGGCTCATCTTACCTGATCCGGTCCGAGTCAGACAAAACCTCCTGCAAGACGACAAAGACAAACGAGAATTCAGGGACAAACGCTGAAAACAAGCGACTGGTCTTCTTGGCAAAATGCTTGACGTGCGCCCTCCATTGAGCTCCTGAACTCATTCATCAGCTGCCATTCATAAATAGATTCGGGGAATTGAAGCGATGACGTGGAGCGCCATTCCAAAATTGCTTCGGGTTTTGTTTGTTCATGCTTGGGTGCAGATAATGCGCTGGCCGTGGCCTCTGGTTTTTTTTCCCTTCCGCAAGGGGAAGCATTCACTTTTTTCCATGTTAGCGGTTTATTTCTGGCTCAGCTGCTGTTAAATAATAATAATAATACATTTCATTTCTCAGCACCTTTCAAAACTCTCAAGGTCACTTTACAGTCAAAGGATAAGCTTTTCTGTGGGTGAGTAGCGGCAGCCACACGTGCCAGCGTTCACTCAACCCGAAAGTAACTCAAAGCGCTATATCAATCAATATAGATATACAGTGGTACCTCGGTTCTCGACCATAATTCGTTCCAGGACCCTCTTTCGAAACGCGACTTTTTCGAACACCGAAACCATCTCTTTGCTCCTGTCACTTGCGAGTTGACAGTGGGGGGTGGGGGGCTCTCCCGGCCGCCCTCCACCTACTGTCAATTCTCAAATCACGGACACGGGGCATTTATACGGTTCGCGATCACCTCGCCAATGGCGGATGATTGACTCACCTCGCCACCGTAGCTGGACTCTTCCTTCGATGCGCGAGTGTATCCGGTCCGAGATATTTTCCCTGCGTCCCGTAAATGTACGTCATCTTCCGGGATTGCGAAATTTTGCACCATCGTGTGCCATTTGCTTTTTGGCGTTGTAAGCGGGTCGGATCACCCCCTGCCTTCTTACTCGCTGTGTTCTTTTATTTGTGAATAAACATCCTGCTTGGGTAGTACGTGTCTGCTTCGGCATCCCAAACATTCCACTACATTCCGACGAGTCAGCTGCCGTCACTCTCGCTCGGTACGTGACAGCTACGGATGACTCGGCTACAGGATGTTCTTTTCTCTTCAAATATCTATCCAATGACACTTGCTATCACACCCACAGGCACAACACTAGATTTCACAGCCTCCTTATTCTTTCATATCGTACTGATGGTAGATTTCGCCATGCTGTATTCCCTCGCCAGATCAGACACTCGCACACCTCCTTCATATTTTGCCATTATTTCTTTCTTAAATGCAATAGTTGTACGCACTACTTTTCTTTTGTCACTTTAAGCAGCACTTACTTTCTTTGTAGAACACACAAGGAATTTGTTTCCGGTAGTACACGCTGCACTAGTATCATCATCAAAAAATTGCAAAGAGACACTATGCAGTTCTATTTGGGTTACTGTTTAAAGAATTAATGACTTGGGGGAAGAAGCTGTTTAAATGTCTGCTGGATTTGGTGCGCATGGATCGGCAGCGCCTGCCTGAGGGGAGTCGCTGGAAAAGGTGGTGCAGAGGGTGCGCAGGGTCGAGTAGGATTTCCCTTGTTTTTGAATCTTGCACTGTGCAAGTCCTCGAGAGTGGGTAGGGCGGTGCCAATGATTTTTTCCGCCGTCCTAACTTTATGTGTAATAAATGTGCGATTGTATTGTAATGAAAGAAATACACTGTACTGTATCATCGTCAGTTTATTTAAGTCTACACTGTGCCTTTGAACTATCAAGTGGAAACGGGTCCAAATTTCAGTTTTCTTTCAATTTTCCCGTTCTCTCTATCTATTTAATGTTTGCAGCTCTGTGTTTCTGTAAACCCCGCCCCTCCTCACTGCTGCGTTCTTGACCAATCACATGGCTTGAACCGCAGACTGGGGCGGGGAATAGAGGACAAAAACAAGTCGGCTGCCATTTTCTTGTTTGGAGAATGGCCTCGCTCTCTCTCTGTCTGTCTATCTATTTAATCAGAATCAGAAATCCTTTATTCGTCCCACAATGGGGAAATTTGCACTCCACAGCGGCAATTTGAAAGGGGATGCGGTGGGGTGAAAGGAAAGAAAACAAGATATTCTAAGCATAGCAAAATAAAAATGTCAACTGTTGTTGTAATGTTTGTGGCTCTGTGTTTCTGTAACCCCCCCTTCACTGCTGCATTCTTGACCAATCACGTGGCTTTAACCGAAGACTGGGGGCGGGGAATAGAGGACAAAAACAAGTCGGCTGCCATTTTCTTGTGAGAACGAGCTCGTTCGTGAACGACACATCACTCATTGTGGCGCTCCGTGTGTATCCCGAAAAATAGTTTGTATTCCAAGATTAAATTCTTTTGAATTGAACGTTCGTAAACCGAAAAGTTTGTAAGAAAGGCGTTCATATGCCGAGGTATCACTGTATTGTATTGTATTTCATACAGCCGCCCCCATTTCAAGACCATACAACTCCAGACCCATATGGTTTGGGAATGAACTTTTTTTCTGATAAAAGGGCTCTTACGCTGCATTGAATGTTGATGTGGTCCTAAAAGTCAATATTCTGTGGGTCCCGGAATTTGAGTGACAATGACAAAAACCCTGGCGCTGGAGTGGACACATTTTTGCAAACCGTCTGGCAGTGAATGAGTTGAAGAGAAAGAAGGGCGGCGGGGGTACAAGTCATCCCCAAGGAGCAGCAGCCAACAGATCGGCACGAAAAACCATTGAGCCTTTGTGGCCAAAGCACGCCTCAGGCACGTCGGGACGCGTGGCAACGGCTTGAAATGGTGGCGACACGCACGGCAGATGGACTCGGACGGTCCGAAAGCGCCGACGTCTTTGCGGCGTGCGGATGAGGAGGCTCCAAACCTACCTTGCCGTGTGACGCAACAGCCCGTTTCGGAAGATGTCGCTTGTCTGGTTTGCCTCCTCCGTTTACCCTCAACGCCGCCTCGTCAGTGGCGCGGGAGCGCCGCAGCGCCGCCACCCACGCGTCCCAACGACGCCTGCGGTCGCCGCACGCGCCGTCCGGCGTCCTGGGATGGCGAGGGGCGGGGCTTTCGAGGAGCGTGAGGTGGGCGGGGCTTATGACGCGGCCGGTGATTTCATCCAGAAAATCCGAGAAGCGGACCTTCTCCTCCAGGAGCTTCATCCGGCGCGCCGAGGGCGCAGAGCGCGGGCCGGAGCGACGATGGCGCGCCGATGCCTCCCAGCCTGAAGAGGGCGCGGCGGGTAAATAAGAGTCGCCCGCACCCGCTGGTCCGTTCAAAAGCTCTATGGACCCAGACTTTCTGACCGGCGACAAGCCTTTCTTCAGGATGCTCTTGGGCAAAACTCTTCCTTGATCCCGCCTCTCCAGGCGACGTACGCCGGCGCCGGGCTGGCGGTCACGGAGAGGCCCTCTTCGCCGGCGCGGGGCGTCGGCACCCAATTCCAAGCTGGACGGGCTCGAGACGTCCGCCGCGTTGTCGGACGGCGAGGGCGGCGGCTCGGGAACGCGACGTTGCCTTTTATGGCCGGCGAAAGGCGCGTGGACGTTTTGCTGCTTTACCTGACTGGCGTCCGGCGTGTGAGGGGGCGGCGTGGGCGCGGCGGCGAGGCTGTGACGCGCTTCACGATGCTGCGGCGGAGCTTTCCGGTACGGCTTCCTGGACGGCGCCGCGCTGGTCATCCTGGCCCGCTGTCTTTCCCGCCGTCTGCGTCATACACACGAAAGGCTGGCGAGTGGCCACAAAAGCGTCTGCGTCGCCCGCCACCGCCCACTACGTCGCCGCCACGTCGGCCGCCGCGGCCCGCCTCAATCGCAAGTCTGCCTGGCCGGCTCGCTCCGGCTCCAGGTCAAAGCTCGTCACGATTATCCGCGTCCAATGTGCGCCCGTGAATATCTGGGCGTGCGCCCCGCAGGCTAAGCATTGATCTCGGCGTGTTCCCAGAACAGGAAGTGGAGCTGCATTGATCAGAAAGAGACTCACGGAAGCGAGCAGGAGCGCAGGCATTTTCAAGCTGACACATCAACAGACATCGATGGATTTGCCACATCCAAAGGATACGCAGGACTTTGCCTAGGACTCGTGCCGCCGAAGGCCGGCAAAGGCCCGCAAAGCCCAGCAAATGCCAGCAAAGGCCAGCGTTTCGCAGCATCCATCTTAGTATGTGGAAGTGTCGCGGCTTGGAATTGAAGCAGATTTATCTGGGACAGGAGATGTCTTGCACATTGTCTGCCAGTGAATAATGTTTTGGAGAACATTTCAGGAAAATGGTGAAGGTCACATACTCCACAAGGTCACTTTCAAGGTTGAACTCTCTGAAGTGATGAAGATTTTGCAACAAGACGCGCTTGGTGAATTGAGCCACGTCCAGTTCCTGAGATCTCAGGGTCCAAATTCAGTGGGCTGCAAAGTCTTGCAAAGACCTCAAACTTGAGATGTGGTGTTGGGCCATCATTTATTTCATTTGGACAGTGGAGGACGTCTGGCTTTTTATCCCATTCCAACCCACAAGGCAAACCTAACTTGACGCAAGAAAAGCAAACACTGTGTGCTTGTCAGACGTTTCAGGAGGCGAGTTAGAAGAACAACAGCAAGAAGAGCTACCAGGGGGCCATGGCTGGAATTTCACATTTACTGTGGAGTAGCCTTCCCTACGCGTGGCAGTCACCACATTTCAAAAATTAGGTCACTAGTATCAAGGGGTGAAGGGAAAATGATTATTCATGCTTTGATCTCATCTGGCCTAGATAATAATAATAATAATAATAATAATAATACATTACATTTGAAGTGCCTTAAAAAGCTCACAAGGACACTTTGCAGTAACAGACAAGCATAGGTACTACAATAAAAAAATATAATCACAAATACAATGCAATAAATAAAATACAATTATAAATAGAAACAAGAAAGAGAGCTACACAGAAAATGCAATTCCTTTTGACGTGTTTTAACAAGAAGGATAAGGAGCGTCTCCAGGTTGTCCAGAACTCTGCTGCAAGACTCTTGACTCAAACTAGCAAGAGGGTACACATCGCCCCTGTTCTGGCCTCACTGTACAGGTTACCAGTGCATTTTAGAACCCATTTGAAGATGTTAGTTCTCACTTTCAGATCTCCGCATGGACAAGAAATCAGTCCTGATTTGATCCCGTTTTATTTGCCCACCCGCAGTCTGAGATCATCTGACCGACGGTTGCTGGTTGTCCCCCGTACCTGATTCAAAACTAGAGGTGACAGAGCTTTTCCTCGGCTATGGAATGCACTAACCCAGTCACTCCGCTGTGTGGAGTCAGTTGACACAAACATTTGAAGACTTTTTTATTTAAACAGGCGTTTGACTGACTGCTATGTTTTCTGTTTGCATAATGTTCCACTTGCATTTTTTTTTTTCGTGTATTGTTTTTATTAAGGCTGTTTTACATTTTGTGAAGAGGTGAAGTGCTTTTTCCGATGAAAAGTGCGAGATAAATAAAGGTTACTGACTTACTGTAGGCGACACATTCTAACGACTGGGGTCCACTTTGTGGGGGACGGGGGGTCGTGAATCGAACTGCCTTGCTTACATCCAACAATGTATGTGAGCCTCAAGCTAACTCAATTCACAAACGAGGAGGGAAAGACGCCAGTGTGCGCGGGTGGAACGTTAATTGCCTTTCAAAAGGCTTCGGGCGCGCGTTCAGCGCTAGGGCAACGTCAAGACAAATGTATAGTTTGTTCATCTTGAAAGTTGGAGCGCCACCTTCGGTCCTTCTCCCTCGCTGCCGTACAGCGACGCACGCGAACAGGGGCGAAGCCGCGGAGGCGCGACACGGCCTTACCCTGAGCGCGATATCAAGTCCAAGTGAAGACAAATCGCCTGGCCAAGCGGATCGCCCCGCCGCAGCCCGCGTTCCAACAGCACGTCGACACGCGAGGCGACTCACCTCGGCGTCAGACCAGTCGGCCCGAGGGCGGAAAGTTCAGCCCAAGCTGCGTTCTCCGGCGCGGCGGGCTCCGGAGCTATTCGAAGCCGGGACCGAGCCGGGAGCGACGGTCGTCACTCTGCCGCCGATGCGGTCGCCGAGCGGGGTGGCGGGAGCACGGGGAGCCGCCTGAGGAGTCGCCTGGCAGCCTTCGAACGAGAGCGGAAAATCACTCGGGGAAAGTTGAGCAGGTCTTAGCTTGAGCCGTCGCCATCTTTGCCCGCGGGGAATGACGGGTAATCGTCCCCAGAATCACCCCTCACCTACCGTTTCCTTTCTTGTGACGTCATCTACAGCGGAGCGCTCAGCAGTCTGCAATTGCAGCTTGTGATCAGACCCTTTATAATAATAATACATTTCGTTTGTAAGCGTCTTTCAAAACTCTCAAGGTCACTTTACATTCACAGGATCAGTTTTTCTGTGGGTGAACAGCGGCAGCCACATGCGCCAGCGTTCACTCAACCTGGAAATAACTCAAATAGATAGAAAACTAGCTAGCTAGCCAGCCACCCACTAGATAGCTAATAGATAGCCAGCCGGCTAGCACGCCAACAGATAGCTAATTAGATAGCTATTAGATAGCCAGCTAACTAGCTAGCGAGCCAACAGATAGCCAGCCAGCTAATAGATAACTAGCCAGCCAGATAGCCAATTGGCAGACAGCCAGCCATTAGCTGGATAGATAGCTAATATATAGCCAGATAGACAGCTAATAGCCAGACAGCCAATTTGAGCCGAATGTGCAGAGAATGGTCGGAGAAATTCCTTGACGCCATTGCGCACATTTCTTTCATTGAAAAAAAAATCCCGCGGCACACCACTACATAAAAATGTTTCCAAAAAAAGCTCATTTGAACAACCAAGTATGATCTTTACGTCCGTGTCAGCGCTCAGTGGTACAGGAGTGGTCCAGTTTTCCTCTCGGCCTCTTTTCACTTTTTGTTGCCGTTCGAATACTTCTGACACCACGGCGGCCCTAAAAGTCAGGGCGGCCATGTTTGACCAGCGCTAAAGTGTCTGCAAACGAGTGGAAGGCCTGCCACCTTTTCATTCATGACGCACTCCAAGCGGGCCAAAGAGCCGCCCGACAACACGGCAGCCATGACTGTGTGCGCCAGTGTGTGTGTGTGTGTGTGTGTGTGTGTGTGTGTGTGTGTGTGTGTGTGTGTGTGTGTGTGTGCTGGCTAATGAAGACAGCAGTAAAACACTGATGGCATAGAGGTGCTAATTCATAATGGGTGAAATCTGCATTTCACACTCACTCACACGTGCACACACACGTGCACACACAAGCACACACACACGGATAAAGGCTTATCATCATTGCGTGCGTGTTTGTTTTGGAAGTGTTTGCAAAGCAAAAAGCGGATGGAGCAAATAATAATAATAATACATTTGATTTGTAAGTTCCTTTCAAAACTCTCAAGGTCACTTTACAGTCAGAGGAGCAGTTTTTGTGTGGGTGAGCAGCGGCAGCCATACGTGCCGGAGTTCACTGAACCCGGAAGTAACTCAAATAGATAGAAAGCTAGCTAATATATAGCTAATAGCTAGCCATCTAGATAGCTAATAACTAGCTAGATAGCCAATATATATCCAGCTAGACATATAGCAAATAGGTAGCTAGCTAGGTAGCTAACCAGATAGCAATTAGCTAGCTAGGTAGCTAGCTGGCTATCTAGCTAGATAGACAGCTGCATAGCCCGATAATAATAATAATAATAATATTACAGCAATTTTTTTTTTATTTCTCCACTGTGAGACTAATAAAGGCATATCCAATCCAATCCAATCCAAAGACATGTGTGAGCCCCCTCATGGCGTGTGTGTGTGAATTCCACATAGCGTCTTTTCCGGTGTATAAGGCGCACCCCCGATGAATGGTGTCTTTTCAAACCTTTTCTTCAGACAAGGCACACTGGAGTAGAAGGCACACCTTCAATGAATGAAAGTATACATCGTATATCAAAGTATAGTGTACTGTATGTACAAGTTTTCCAAATATAAGGCACACCACATGATAAGGCGCTACAGTAGAGGCGCGACTTCTTTTCGGGGCGGCGATGGAGTAGTTGGCTGCGAGACCTGTTGTGACTCAATCTCACTCTACATATAAGGTGCACCGGCGTATAAGGCACAGGGTCATCAGGGTCAAGAAAAACAAGCGCCTTATACACCGGAAAATACCGCACGGAGCGCTTAAACAACAGCTGAAGCTTTAACAAAGCGCTAACATGGACAAAAGGTAAATGCTGCCCCCTCGTGGAAGGAACAAAAACATTGCCAAAGGTTTGACCAGCGCTTTATTGGCACCCTCCAATCGGAATTGTCAGAGCGAGTCCGGCCCATCCCAGACACATTTTCAAGAAAAATAAAATACAGTGATACCTTGGTTTACGAACTTAATTGGTTCCCAGACAGAGTGTTTAAGGCAAAAAGTGTGTATGCCAAAAATTAATTTCCCATAGGAAACCATTAAAATGAGAATAATCCGTAATAATAACACTCTGCCTTTGAACTATCAAAGTTGAAACCAGTCCAAATTTCACTGTTTTCTATCCATTGCCTTTCTCTTTAATGTTTAAACCCCCCCCCTCACTACTGCCTTCTTGACCAATCACGTGGCTTTAACCGAAGACTGGGGGCGGAGAATAGAGGACAAAAACAGTCGGCTGCCATTTTCTTGTTAGGAGAGCGGGCTCGTTTGCGAACGACACATCACTCATTGTGGCGCTCCATGTTTATCCCAAAAAATAGTTTGTATGCCAAGGTTAAATTTTCATCAATTTAACGTTGGTAAACCGAAAAGTTCGGAAGCCAAGGGGTCCGTAAACCGAGGTATCACTGGACGTGCAAACACACAGAGACGCAATGCATTGTGGGTCCTGTAGTTTAATTCGTCGAGCGCTTGATGCTCTATTTTTCAGCGCCTGCCGTGCCCTCGCGCACGTTTATCCCCAAGGACGAGGTCAAAATCATCGTGTGAACAAGCCCGCACACACACACACACACACACACACACACACACACACAGATGTGGCATTAAGCCCTAAAGCTGCTTAACGTCTTTTACATCTGCACCCCCTCCCGACGCCATTTCCGAATGAGGCCACGTTGACACGAGCGCCCGTCTCGTCATCAGGACCAATTTCTTTCTTGATCTTCCGACCATTTTGTTTATAACATAACTGAAAAAAAGTAGTAATAAAGTAACACATTAACACAGTAAGATGTGGAACGAAGGAGAAAGCCATGAGATCATAAAATTAGTGATTCTGTTGATATAGCAGCTCGCTAAAAATCAACTCTATTTCTATCGCTTTGGCTTCTTTTTGCTCCAAACTAAGCAGTTATGGGGAAAGATATTCATTAGTTATAAAAATACAACTTTCTAAACTGTAGTGTTAGCAAAAAGAGTATAAACTTCAATCCATTTATTTTCCTGTTTGTCGTTGTTGTATTGGTGGGAAACGTGTGTCATACGTCGTCATAAGATGCAGAGCTTGGAAAATCCCACCAAAAACCGATGGCGCACTTCACAAAAATGCAATGGCGCACGACTGCGAGTACAAAGTGCGCTCGCTTCACTGGACAGAAACAATGGCGGTGGAAGAGAGCTCATTGTAGCGTCGCTAAATTGTGACGTAGCAACAGGTAGCGACACCGCCTAAGATGGCGGCCCCCCGGGGATGAAATACTGTATCGTGCTTTGTTTAAGGAAGTGGTGCATGCTTTCGTGTCCATGCGATTGCAAGGGAACGAAAGAGAGCTAAGCGTCGATGACCTTCGCTTATCAACTCGCCCTCATTATTCACGCGTATGCGTGGCAAGAAGTAGGCCATGTGAAGCGCGTGCACGCACGCGTCCGTTCGCTTGCCGCCAATCCTCGTTTAACTTTGTGGGATTGGAGATTTCCACACCAAATGGATCATCTCAAAGTTTTTCATCTTGAACGTTAAGCAGCTCGCCGCTTCACATTCTTTGACTCGTTTTCATTTGAGTTTGCTGGCCGGGATTAGATGAAAGACCAAAACAGGAAGAAAAAAAACAACAATTGACAAAGCTCGCGAGAGCAGCTTGCGCGCGAAGTGCTCGGAATAGGCGGGAAAAGCAAAGAGGAAACGTCCCATCGCAATGGCAGCCACCTGGCGGGTGACGTCATCACGGCGAACACGACATTCGGCCACGTTTATAAAAGTGGGAAGAAGGTGTGGAAAATGGAGTCTGAGCTCATACAAAAGACGAGTTTTCAATCGTGGTCGTAAGAAGGCGAATCGTTTATTCCCAAGTCGCGGAAGTGACTCGCTACTCGAGGCGCCACCGAAGTCGAAGCTGTACGCGGACACTGGACACAGTGGACAGCGAAGGCACTGACGCTCACCGCCCCCTCCCACCGGGACCGGGGCTGGCGCGCGCGCGCGTGCGCTTGCACGGGAGGGCTCATACAAATGGGTGTCCGCCGGCGAGGCGCAGCTCACACGAACGCGTCGACTTTGTCCACGAGCACGCCAGCGGGCGCCGCCGGTCAGCGATCGGCCCCCATGAGGAATCTTCTGGATAGCAGCTGGACCAAGTTCGGACCCGCCGGCCGAGATTCGCTGGATTGGTCGAGCGGAACGTCCACCGACGCCAACAGCGACGTGAGTAGCCCGACTCGTTGGAATGGGTCGTCGTCGTCGTCGTCGTTTAAGAAAGATGTCAAACTTCGTCGCAGAATCGCCTTCAAATTCGATCACCCAATCAAGACAATCAAATCTAAATAAAAGCATCGTTAAAAAAAACGAAAATATCAATGAACTTTAGTGGCCGGAAAAAGTAACATTTCAGTCGAAGTCACCTTTAGGGACAAATAAAGTATCAAGGAAATGGAGAGTCGTTTTCTGCACGTCTTGATATGATTTCAACGTGATCCCGAGCCCCATTTGTAATCCGCTTTGGACTCACGGGGCTCGGGGCGCGCCGCAGCCCATCCCAAAATGGAGATCAAACCCGCGCGTGCGGGCTCGGCGAGCGATGCAAGCTTCACACGGTCGGGCCCGGGCGGCCTGGATTCGAACCCGAGACCTCTGCAGCGGGAGGCAAACGGGCTTTCCGATGCCGCCAGTCTACTTGCCTATCGGTCAAGACATGGGTCGTAACAAAAAAACAGCGACAACAGATCATAAATGCACGCCGTCTTGCATGTTCTTAACATTTCGTTCGAAAACGTCACGCATCCGGAAAGAGTGAACTGCTCAGTTTATTGAGCGACGTGCACTTGTTGAGGTTGCACTTTGTCGATTCGTGTGGACCCGCGGCGCCCTCTGCGGGTCAACAGCCGTCACTGAATCTGACACGTTCCGCGTCAAATGATGAGAGGCCCTTTTTGCACAAACATACCGCCGCGAGAACGTTGAAGACTTGTGTTTTTGAAGAAAAAAAAAATCATACCATTCTAGAAGCGGGACACTCTTAATTTCTGGGATAATCTCCGTTCGATTATCCGTCTCCCCCTTCACCGGTGCAGGCCCGGCATAGTTCTGGCGAGGAGTCGCGCCCCGCGAGCTGGGGCCCGGCGGGCGCCGTCGCCCTGGCGACGCTCTCCTCTGCTCTGGTGTTCTTCCTCGCCTTGGTGGGCGTGGCCTTGTGGCGGCGAAGGCGCGTCTTGCGATGGGGCGACGTCGTCGCGCTGGAGGACCTGCGCGACCCGGAGAGTAAATGCCGGCTGCTGTCGTCGATTCGCCGCCAACTGCCCGGCTCCGGTTCCGACGACGGCGTCTTCCTGATGGTCTACCTGCCGTCCCCGTACGAGGGCGCCCTCAGCAGGATCGCCAGAGCCGCCGGCGGCAGCGGCGCCGACGACGGCGACCGGCCGTCCGGTCCCCGGATCCCCTTGGCCCCGCCCCCGCCGGTCGATTCCACCGGCGCGGGATGCTCCAAAAACGTTCAATGAAATCCATATCGTGTCTTAGAACGCCCACCTGTTGCCCCCGCTCATTCAAAAACACCAAAAGCTCCCCAGAAAAGGAAATACGACAAGTATTTAGTAGCCCTTGGCCATCGTGCCACTAAATCTGACTGACACGAAGATGGCGTCAGGATCAACCAACACAAAAAATGACGTCGAAGAAGACACAACCCAAGACACAGCAATACCAGAGCACACCGAATAACGTTCAAAATCCCCCCCCCAAAAAAAGCAAACCAAATTGACGTTGAAATTGTCTTGCTAGCGGCCCAAAAAGACAGAAAAGAAGTTTGAAAAAGGAAAAGCGGAGACAAGGTATGGGATATATGACATGGTGATTACATTTTCTCTCATCACAGGTGAAAGAAAGATGTAGGGGACGCTCCCTAACAACCTTAGAAACTAATTAATCGATTCGATATTTCAAACTGAATACGTATTCTTGATATATAAATGTTTTACAACCTGAGCCTATGTCCCATATGGTCTAGCGGTTAGGATTCCTGGTTTTCACCCAGGCGGCCCGGGTTCGACTCCCGGTATGGGAACGAACCTTTTGCTTTCTTTGAGCCATTCTTCGACTGCCTATTTTGGAACATTTGTTTTTCTTTATCCTCACCGAATGAACACAAAAATGTGTCGACTGAGTCGTACGACATCGCGATAGTCATCATTCATTGATGTGTATCATGATTTGTGTCAACACGGAAGCAAAAAGCAGGCTCGCGACATTTATGAGATGAAAAGTAATGGGATGTACGTATCGTAGGATGACATCATATCCAAACCTCTCAAGATGGAGGGCACTGATTTGCTGTGGCGACCCCTTGAAAGGAAGAGCCGAAAGGAAAAGAAGAGAAATAACAACTAAATCGGCGAAATCAAGTCGAGATGCTGAAATGCTATTGAGACGTAAAGCGGAACCGAAAGTTGCCGGTAACGTTTCTTGCGTTCCCACAAACAAGTCGGACATGACAAGCAGTGGCGCCTCTGTGTAACACCTGTAAAGGTCGTGTCTGAGGATGATTTATTTTTTTTGTCTTCCTTCTTAAAACACGTTTTGTTCGGCAAGCGGGCAGTGCGGGTGAGCTAAAATGTCCCAAGACGAAGACGAGGAAGGGACGAGCACGCAAAAGGTCAGCATTATTTGACTGGCCTGACGTCACATTCGCCCCATTCTCCTACTGTAGCTAGCTAGCTCTTTGGCTAATGGCATCCCAACAATCACCCTCCCCTTTCCGAAGTCGGGTTTCAAAGTGGTTCTCGAGTTTGGACGATCGTTTGGATGCCATGAAAGAATTAGAAACTAAGAATGGGCTTTAGGTTTAGGATAGGGTTTAAAAATAGCCTTATTAGTAACGTTAGGAGGCTTTTCGAAGGTTTCCAAGTATGGAAACGACCCGAAATAATTGTTTGAATTTGAAGGTAGGGATTCAAATTACGATGTAGCATCTCAAAGCAACGTTTTAATGTTAACCAAAGACGAAGCTCCCCATTCACACTCATTTTCAAAAAATGTTGCCTTTGTACCGATTTTTATTTTGCCCAAAATGGCGCTCGACACCCCAGTGATTGGCCGTACTTCCTTTGGGATTCGATGAATCCATTCATTCAGGGGGGGTGTGAACGTTTGTGTGCGCGCAGGGCTACCGTCTGCTGGGCATCCTCGACGTGCAAAAGACGCCTTGCGCCCGGGAGGCGGTTGTTCACGGCTCCGGCGCCTCTTTGGCCGCTGGCCTCCTGCACTTTTTGGCCACCAGTACGTCCGTCCGTCCGTCCACGCGCGCCGGCGCGGCCATTCTGATGATCCGCTGACGGCATGTGTGCAGGTCGCGTGAGGAGGTCGTTCGACGTGGGCGCGGGGGGCTTCCTGCTCGCCACTTTAGCTTCCTGGTGAGTCCGTCCGCCGCAAGAAAACGTTGGTCCGTAGACGCCGCCGAAAGGAAGTATCTCTTGTGCGTTGGCGCAGGTGCTACTGCCGCGCCAGCAACGCCAGGCGGCGAGCGCAGCAGAGGATGATCCGGCAGGGTATGAAAAACAAGATTGTCTACCAGGGGACCCCCGCGGACCCAACGCGCAGCGGCCAAAGCTCACGAGCCCCTTCGCCATCCTCCTGACGTCAACCCGGTTGGCAACGAACGTGATTGTTTGTTTTGTTGATTGCGTGCAACGGAGCAACTGGCAAGTGCAACGTTCAAGCGGGAAGTGAGTCCACCGTTAGCCGGCACTGTTATTTTTTGGGTGGGGTTATGGAGGCCGCACTGCAAACGGGAAACATTTTATTCAGCATTCAAGTGTAACACTAAAACGTTGGCGTTTGCCGCAACGGCGCCAACGCCAAATTTTCAACAGTGTGTGCGACTGGGGTTGGAGGGGTGGATCACTCTTTCTTGGGAGGGGGGGTGTCCAGGAAATCCCTGCAAGACAATAACAATAATCCGCATCATCATCATAATAACAAGCCGAAAATGTTGGTGTGACCAAGTCGGTCCACTAGGGGCTCTGTCCTGCTTAGACGGGTAATATCTGACTTACGACAGAGTTCCGTTCCGACCAAACAGTCCTAAATCGAAAGCCATTCAAAATGTTGAATCGAGACCCTGAGGCTAAATGACTCGCAAACTCCCCCTTTCAAGTTGCCGTCCCACGGTGGATTCCTGTGCGAGAGTGAGATGCTGGCTGGCTAGCCAAAATTGTCATACACGTTGGCGGCCCGCTGGCGCGTTGCGGTGCCAAGCGTGGAATTAAAATGTAGAAAATTGGGTCTGGAGGTGGTGGTCGTAAGTCGGATGTTACCTGTATTTTATTTGTCTCCCTACTGTGACTGTGGCGTCAGACTCGACACCGGGACGCGGAGGGCAGTCGAGTGGTGCGTTCAGGTGCGCTCGGTTTAGTCGCTAACCCATTTTCGGTTGCAAACAGAAACCCAAAATATTTGCTGGAAAACCCAATCGCTTGAGAACCGAGATGTTTAAAAGTGACATTTGACTGTATTTGAATTGTGTGATGAAACAGTGCACATCACAAATGTATCACGTCTCCCCGTAACCACAAAATTAGATGAAATAAAGTTTGTTTTTAGCACGCCGACTCAGGCAAAATCTTGTAGGAAATGATGCGTGGCGGTTGGGGGTGAAATGGCGCCAGCGCGGCTACCTGAGGATGCGGGGCAGACGAGGGCTGCTGTAGATGAGCTTGTGCCTGTAAGCCAACGACGGCGGGAAGGCCACAAATTCCACTTTGTGTCCGCTCAGGCTGCCCGAGCGCTTCGCCGTCTCGTACAGCTGAGGACAAGGAGACATCGGACGCGGGGACATTGGAGTGAGTCAAGATGGCCGCCGGCCCCCTTACCTTCTCGCCCAGGTGGAAAGGAACCACGTGATCGTCCTCGGCGTGGAGAATCAATAAGGGGCACGAGATGTGACGGACGCTGAACAAACAAACACAAAGCCGACAAGGTCGCTTGATCGCAGCCGCAATTCCTCACTCGTCCACTAGATGCCGCTCGCGTCTGGGAAATCGTCAATTCATCGAGCGACCGTTTTGCTTCGACGACACGCTGACTGACTTGTCGTCGTTGGCGAAACGGATGTCGTTGGCGGTGATGGCGTCCAGGAAGAACCAGTCGAAGCCGGGCCAGCACCTGTACACCTGATGACGACAACGCGTCACGCGACTCCAACCGCGTCCGCGTTGTGACGACAGGGGGCGGGGACGTTACCGTGGCGAAAGGGTGATTCCTGGCTTCCTCGCGGATGTTGGTGAAAGGACTCTCCAGGATCAAAGCGTCCGGGGGACTTCCTGTCAAGCAAAATGGCCCGTGTGTCCAAAAACTCCACGCGAGACCGCGACGTACGTCTCACCTCCGTCAGACAATCGCCTGGCCAGGTTGGTGGCGACGCTTGAAGTAAAAAAAAAAGCCACGGCAAGTCAGCAAGTGGGCGGAGCTTCGGCGGCGCCATTTTGGCTCGTCCGCGCTTTACCCCGTTCCCAGCGAGTGTCCCCAGATGTACACCGGTCCCTGACCCCGCCTCTCCTTCAACCATCGGTACACGAATAGCGCGTCCGCCGTCATGCCGCCCTCCGACGGCGACCCGTCCGAGTCGCCCCATCCTGCGGGCGAGAACGCCCCGAGCGTCAACGGCCGCCCGCCGCGCTCGCTAAACGCCCGGCGTCGTTCCTCACCTCGATAATCGAAGGCGACCACGTGGTAGCCCGACGAACTGAGGACCTGAAAGAAGACAGGCGGGCTTTTCGCCGTTGTTTTCGGCCCCTCCCATCCAGCAAAAGCCGTCGCGCTTTACCTTGTACAGCTCCACTCGATGGTCGCCGCCTCTGCGCGCACAAACCACGTGAGGCGTGAGCCCGGCGCCCAAATCTGGGTGTGTTTGTATTTCCATATCACCTGGTGCCCGTGTTCCCGTGGAGATAGAGAATTGCCGGATGGGCGGAGCTTAAAGTCGATTCAAACCATTCTCGCTTGCGGTCGCCGTCTTCTCCCCAAACGTCCGCAGGAACCGTGTGCCTGGCAAGCGGACGCCGTTAGCTCCGTCGCTACGTGGCCGCAGACGGCGAGCGCGCTTCTTCTCACCACACTCCGATGCGGAGGTTCTGTTCGGGCCGCAGGTAAAAGTTGAACGTGCGGTCGAGGCCCACGTCCGAAGGTCGTTTGAGGTCGAGGAAGAAGGGGACCCTCACTGAAAAGGGGCCGGGGGTTACGTCGCGACACCCCCGGCCTTCGACGACATCCGCCGGCGGACTCACCAAAGTTGAGGAAGACCAGTTTGGCCTGAATCGACGGGCATAGCTTGACGACGAAGGGCAAGCACACGTAGACCATCAGTAGCCACCTGGCCGCGCGCTTCACCTTGGACGCCGAGCCGCGCCTGCAAAGTCACGGGATGCGGGGTCAAAGGGTCACCCGGCCGGCAAATATCCAAGGAACGCCACCTGACGAGAGAAGCTAGAGACGTCGCGACCTCGGAATAGCCTGTCAAATTCATGCTAAGCCATCACAGAAAACGCCATTGACATGCTAACCGTAAGCATAATGGCTCACAAGAGGCAACAAATGTGTTGCTACAGCAATCAATAATCAAACATTTTCTTTCGGAATAGCCTGTCAAATTCATGCTCAGCTATCATGGAAAATGTCACTCACATGCTAACCGTTAGCATGATGAAGTCAACCAATAATAAAAATGAGAAGATGACAGCTCTCCCAGGCACGCCGTGTTCATCCTGGAGGAAAAGTGACCAGGATGCCACTCTTCTCTTGCCCCTACTTGACTGCTTCACCCCCCCCCCCCCCCCCCCCCCCCCCCCTCATCATCCCTTAACACACCAAGTCCGATTAGCGCCAATGTTTTGCACACTAGAAGTGATCAGCGGTGGCCATTGGAATTTCGGACCCCGTGAGTTGCCGATTCGAGAAAAGGTGAAATAATTTGTTGTTGTTTTTTACTTGATCTCCTATTTGAACTATTCTATTTCCCATATTTAAGTCATTGCGGTTGCTAACGCTACTCAATTAACCCCCAAAGAATAAAAGCTGTGTTATTTCTGATTAGGGCTCAGTGCGACTACTTGACGGCACTCTCATGTCATTAAAAATGGGGTCGCGGTTGGACCAGCGCCGTCCGTGAACGCACCAGAAGAGTACGTTGAACAAAGCGTTTTTTTGATGGGCGAAGACGAAAAGTGGCGTTGCGAGAAGGTTCGCCTGCTTGGAAGCTGGCCAACGGGATGAAGAGGCTTGAAGGTCGGGCAGGTTCGACCGGCTCAGCTTTAACATAAAAAGCAAACAAGTCTGGCCAACGTCCGCCTGGAAATTTCTCTTTCTTTCTTTCTTTCTTTCTTTTCACTACAACTTCCATCGAAGACAACGTGACCTTTACATAAGCATCTTGTTGCGCAGTTGGAAAGGCAAAATCACAGCAAAGCTTTGACCAAAGCGGGGCGGGCGAGCATCGCCAAATGGAAAATAGAGAGAATAGGGAACCTGCGCGGCCCGCCGAAGGGCTTCGGTTCGGACATCGAATAGGCCGCGGTCCGCGATGTCTCCCGGGGGGCGTCTTGCAGCGCCTCGTCTCCCTCCTCTTGCTCCGCGGTCGTCGTCGACGATCTCCGCTTCCGCATGTCTACAAAGCGAGCATCGGACGGGGGGGGGGGGGAATGGAGGCGAGGGGTGGGGCGGCTGGCGGACGCCGAGCGGAAGCCGAGCGGCCGACCGAGCGACTTGGCCAGGCGGCGGGCGGCTGTCGTCCGGGCGTCGGGGAGCACCGCGAACGGATGAGCGCCAGCCAATCAACGCTACCCCTGCGCCGCGTTCAAAGTCTCGGTGGAAGGTGGGAAGAAAAAGAATGCAAGACTCATGATGCATTCGTCAACAGTGGGAAGTCGGAAAATCGCTATCCCGCCGGGGTATCGTCTTTGTTCCGACCTCAAAGCGTTCGAGGAGAAAGTAAAACTAATTATATCGCAAAATCCCCTTTTAGTTCATCTCCAGCAACTCGTAGTTCCCTAATTTTTTATCAATAAAAATATATTGTGATGATCGTCAAGGCATTTTAATCATTTCACCAAATAACTTTATTTAGTAATTCGTTACACAGCGGAATATCCACACAGTCAGTTGTTCAAATCACGTTAACATACAAAAATTAATTAGAATAACTAAATAGATGGCAACACGATTGTTTTTTAAATAAGCGATGTTTTACCAATGGCTCGCCATCGTGGCGCCCGTTTTCTCTGATCACGTTTCGGGATTTTAATAAGGGCGTGTTAGTCGGAGTTTACTGTAAACAATTCGAAAGAAGATACCGCTTATCATCTCGAATAACGTTCGCTTGGGATTGTCGTGCACTTTTGGATCTCGACGAAGTTTGTCCCGGAGCGGCACCCGGCGCATCACGTGACCGCCATGCCGGAAATCAATTTTTGGGCGCGAGTGGCAAACTGCGGCTGTTTCCGCTTCGTTGTTGCTCACGCGTGGGTTCTTTTTTTGCGGGTTCAAGTGGATTGCGACCTCGCCCCCGTCACGATGTTCTGCGAGAAAGCCGTCGAGCTCATTCGAGAGCTTCATCGGATCAGCGACGGACAACTTCCCGCTTTCAACGTGAGAGAGAGCAAAAGAAGGGCGCCGCTCCCATGACGTGCTTTGGAGAAGATGGCGCCTTGTTTTCTTGTTGGGCTTTCATCAAATCCGCTTGACGTGCCCCCCCGCGCGCGCGCGCGTGTGTGTGTAACCCGATTTCTCTGTGCAGGAAGACGGGGTGCGACAGGTGCTGCAGGAGATGGAAGCACTTTACGAACACAACCAAGCCGACGTGTACGTCTCGTCTGTTGGCGACTTGTCCAACTCGCGTAAGCCGACAAGTTTGCGTTGACCGTTGCAGGAACCAGACCAAAAGTGAACAGAGAGCCGATTTGCTGCCCTCCATCCGCTTACGTCACTGTTGCCTGCTCAGGAACCAACGCTGCGTCGGCGCCTACCTGTAAGTAGCCATGTTTTGCAATCGTCATTCATCATACACTTTCCAAGAGCATGTGAAAGTGCATCTAAATAGCTTTCAACGTCTAGATTATTGTTCTATGACAAATGGAATAATGGAATGTTTAATTTTGGAAAGAAGAGGAGTAATTTCATCTGTGCTGTATGTCATGCGTATTAGCATATTTGACAATAAAGCTGACTTTGATTTTCTTCCTGTAAGTACATCTGTCAGCGAGTTCTTTAGTACAGTTTACAGTATCATAACTTTCTGAATTTTTAACGAGTAAGGTGCCATTGGAAAGCTTTAGAAACTTAAGACAAGAGCGGAAAACACAAGAAAAGATTCCAAATGTAAACAATGGAATGCAGGCACACAAAATTCCACTCTGTCGCCAAAGGACTTGATCAGGACTTGTTGGACTCAGAATCATCCCGGGGGAAAAAAAGACAAGTTTTCGCTCCATTACAAATGATGTTGTATTAGATGGCTGGCCTTTAGCCATCTGGCTATTTATTAGCTATCCGTTAGCTAGCTCGCTAGCTATTAGCTGGCTGGCTGGCTAGCTGTTGCTATCTATTATTTTAAGCCATTGTTTAACTTAAACCCTCAAAAGTCCAACATCTCAAATGTAAATATGTTGACAAAACATTTTTTTTCCATTCAAAAGCCTTCTTGGAAGTATATACTCCTTTTTTAAAGCAAATACAAATGAGATATGCCTCATGTTAGCCACCAAACAATGTAAACATGTGCTAGCTAATCCACTTTTTTTTGTTATAATGATCATTTTGTCACCGTGATGTAAAGAGAGTTTTGAAGAGCGCTTGTAAATGAAATGTATTATTATTATTATCAGAATCATAAAAGCTTTATTCATCCCACAATCCTGTGACTGTCAAGTGACCTTGAGAGTTTTGAAAGGCGCTTAGAAATGAAATGGATTGTTCTTCAAAGTGCTAATGATCATGTCCCGTCCTCAGGTACGACCGCCTGCTCCGGATCCGAGCGCTGCGCTGGGAATACGGCAGCGTTCTTCCCGCCAACGTGCGCTTCCACATGAGCGCCGAGGAGGTGAGCCCGATCAGCCTCTAGCGCCTTTTTTTGCGCCATCGCTAACCCCCGCCTCTTTCCTGTACGCAGCTTCAGTGGTTCGCGCGCTACAAAAAATCGTTAGCCTCATTCATGCGCTCGCTGGGCGGAGGCGGCGGACTGGACGTCACGCAGGACATGACGCCGCCCAAGAGTCTTTACATCCAGGTTAGCGCATAGCCTACGCCCATGGGCACCTTTACAAGCTACGTCGCCACCTGGGGGGGGCCACGCGTGGTTTCCAAATTGGACAAAGAGCCCACTTAGCATGGTTTTTGGCGCACGAGCGTGGCTAACGTCTCCCTGGATGGATGGATGGTCAGGTCAGGTGCGTGGAGGACCACGGCGAGCTGGAGATCGACGACGGGACGCTGGTGCTTCTCAAGAAAAACAGTCAGGTGAAAACTCAGCCCTCCCCCGACCCTCACCCCATCCAGTCTGGAACAGGAAGTGCAAGTCACGTGTCGTGTGTTCACAGCACTTCCTGCCGCGTTGGAAATGCGAGCACTTGATTCGTCAAGGTATCCTGGAACATGTCGTCCACTGAGGGAACCGCTTGCGTTCTTCCACGGGGGGGGGGGGGGATGTTGAGCAGTGGCGCTGCTCTTTTAAAAGAACAATAAATTTCTTAACGCTCAAGGACACTTTACAGTCACAGGATAGGTTTCTCTGCGGGTGAGCAGCGGCAGCCACACGCGCCAGCGTTCACTCACATAATAATAATATGATAATACTTTTTTTCAATAATAATACATTTATAAGCACCTTTCAAAACTCTCAAGGTCACTTGACAGTCAGATAAGTTTTTCTGTGGGTGAGCAGCGGCAGCCACACGTGCCGACGTTCACTCAACCCACTCATAGAAAGCTAACTAGCCAGCTAATAGATAGCTAGCGAGCCAGGTACATAGCTAATCGCCGATAATAATAATACATGTATGTCATTTATAAGCCTTTAGCTAGCAAATAAAGTGCTCTCTAGGACACTTTACTGTTTCACGCCGTGTAAGATGTCGTTTGTGTGAAATTTTCTCACGCTAGCTTTGTTTGAATTGAAAGGTGTCTTTGGCGTCCATTTTGGAATGTTGAGGTTGTTTGAATGAGGTCAAAATGGCGACGGGATCCTTCTTCATTGTTTTTGTCGTTGAATTCCTTTTATTCTGAAAAAATGGAGGGCTAAGAAGACGATCCGTGATGGTGTTGGGAAGCTAGCTGATCCAGGCGCAGGCACCACATCATGTTCCTGCTCCAAACAAACCACATTTTGGCTCGCGGAATTGTCAACGGGACAACCAAGTGGCAGTTTTTTGGGAACCCCCCCAAAAAAGGAGGCCCGTCCGTCCATCCGTCCGTGTCTACGCCTGCAGAGCGGCAGTCACAACGTCCCCGAGGAGTCGGTTGAGGGCTTCCACCTTGTCCTCCAAAAGGCTTTTGTCCCGCTGGGCGTTTTGGTGACGGCGTTCGCTCAGCTGCAGCGCTTTCATCAACTGCGAGTTCTCCACGTAGAGCTCCTTCAACGTCACGCCCCATTTCACCTTCTTCGCAATCTGCGGACGGACCAAAGCGCCATCGGTGTGAAGGACGCCGGAGCCTTTGGATCTCGGCGCGACCGACTGACCTACCTTCTCCTTCAGGACGACGGCCGATGCCTTCAGCTTGACTTCCAGCTCCTGGTTCTTGTGCTGCGCCTGCGCCAGCGCCTTCTCGTGCTGTTCCTGAACGCAACGCAAGTAGTGGGTCGGCAGTAGCAAGCTGCCGTCGTTAACTCATTCGCTGCCAGATGACGGCTTCAAATGTGGACGCTGCAGTGCCAGGGTTTTTGTCATTGTCACTCCAATTACAGGACCCACACAATATTGACTTTTAGGACCACATAAATATTCAATGCAGCGTAAGAATCGTGAGACAGACGCTCTTTTTTTCATCGTCACTAAGTTGCACGGGTCTGGAGTTATCTGTGCTTGAAATGGGGGCGGATGTACAATATTAAATAGAATAGGTATATATTGATTGATATAGCGCTTTAACAACAGCTTATGCTGGAACAAAGCGCCAACATGGACAAAAAGGACATGTTGCCCCTGACTGGAAAAGAAAAAAACATTGCAAGAGGCCACGGCCAGCGCTTTGTCGGCACCTAAGCATGAAAAAACACAACCTGAACGAATTCAGGAATGGCATATTTTCAATTCCCGAATAAATTTGTGAATGAGTTAAGAAAGAAAATTTTCAGCCGTTAGCCTGCTAGTGTCCGCTTAGCATGTAGCGAAGCTACTTAGTATTTTGCAACACCTCCTTGAGACTAATGTGGGCGGAGCTCTGGCGAGCACATAGCTCTAGCTCCTCCTCCAGCCGCTGACTCCGCCTTTCCTCCTCCTGCAGCCGATCCCGCAGCTGCTCCGCCTTCTCCCTAAGCGCCGCCCCTTCCTGACGCACCAGATCGAGCGCCGCATCAGCCTGCGCAAAGTGAAGGGTTACCATGGCGATAACCACGACGACAATAGCTGTTGTCAGTCGGCTTTTCCGGACATCTTCACCTTCCTGTGGGCATCTTGCAGCTTCCTGCGCGGGGAGGTCACTTCCTGGGCGTGGCCAAGCGTCCCGTCGTCCTGGCGTCTCGTCGCCTGAAATGTGAAAACATCGGAAGCGTCGAAGCTCCTCTCTTCCGTGTCATGTGACTTACCGTGTCGTCGCCGAATGCGGCTTCTCTCCGAAGCTCCGCCTTCATCCTGGCTGCGCTAAGCTCCGCCTCCATCTCATTCAGCTGAGACGAAGAACAACGTTCGATGAGAGCTCAAGGTTGCTGTGTCCACGCTAAGCTAACGTCGCCTTCGCCGTCCAACCTTGCGCTTGCAGCTGCTAAGCTCCTCCTCCAGCCGTCGCGTCTGCTCCTGCTGAAGCTGCGCCTCTTCCTGCAGTTCCCCCACCTGAAGACAGGAAGTGGCGCATTTTATTGTGAAAGGGCCATCCAGTTTCAAGCCTGGACGTCCGAGGATGGCTCTCTCTCTCTCTTTCTCTCCTCACCCGGGCCTCGTGTCCTACATGGCGGTCTTGCAGCCTCACGCTCAGCTCGGCGTTGGCGGCGCTCAGCTCGGCGTTTCTACCGCTCAGACCGACCACTTCCTGTCGGTACGCCGTCGTCTGACACGCACGCATGGACCAGGTCAGAGATCACGGGTCAGAGGTCCTTGGGACATGTTCTCACCTCCTGATGTAGCCTCTCTACTTCCTGTCTGCTGCTCTCACGATCCCGTTCCATCTCTTCCAACTTTCTCCTGGAACAGGCGCACCAAAGACGCCGTTAGCCAAGGAAGCAAGCTAGCGCTCGATTAGCTGTGAACGCTTTCAGAGGTCACTAACCTTTTGTTGACAACCTCATCGTCCAACGTGTCCACTTCCTTCTGCAGGACGCAAAGACGCACCCGCAGGGCGGCGTTGTCCGACCGCGCCTCCTCCAGATGAGTCCTGCGCACACGCGAAGCTAACAAATTAGCGTGTGAACCAAAATGGAGCTTCAAATTGTCCATGCTGGTGATTGGGTTAGTGATGATGACGAATCGGTTGCTGAGGTGCATTGCGGGACACCCGCTGGCGTGATCACATGATCATGGATGGAAGGAGCGGTATGATGATGCTCCACAAACCTTGAAGGATCCGTATGGTCCCGATCCAGGTCCTGGAGTAGGACAACCAGGTTTTCCATCTCCAGAAGTTGTTTCTTCATCTTCTGCTTGTCCAGCTCAAAGGACTCAAATCCTTGAAGGTTTTTGGTGCCCTCCTGTAGGGCTTCCATCTCCTCTTCCATCTCCACAATCTGAGCAGAGAGCTGGTCCGCCACGGTCATGTAGCCTCGCTTCTCCAGGCTCAAACGTACCACCTCCTCCTTCTCCCGGTTCAGATTGGAACGCAGCAGCGAGACGGTGGCCCGTTCCTGCTCTAGAGCCTCCTCCAGGAACTCTACATGGAGACCGCCGGGCTCCGTGGTCCAGTGCCTCGGATCCTGACTATGGTTCCTCTTTTGGTCCACCGGATGGAGGAGCTCATGTTCCTCAAGCTTCTGCAGCCAGATTGGCTCCTCAAAGTTGCTCAAAGGCCGCTGGGAGATGTTTTCCCCCAGTCGGACCTCCTGCTCAGAGTCTTGCTGATCCCCCCGGAGACACAACTCTTGCTCCTGGAGATGTTTCTGGTCCACCAGGGTCTTCTTCTCAATTGTCTTCACTTGGTCCTCCGTTTGTGTCATTTCCTGCTGGGAATGTTCTTCCTCCAGGACTGTGTTTTCCATCTCTTGGAGCTTTCTCTCCTCCATCTTCTTCTTCTTCTTCATCTCTCGCTGCCGCAGGTGGACCTGGTGCAGAAGGCGACGCTGACCTTCGGCGTGATGCAGCTTCATCTGCGAGATCTCCAGCGCCGCCTCCTCCCTGCTCACAATTCTACAAATGTGACCTTCACCCCATAAAGAACCAACCAGGAACCGACAAATCAAAACAAACAAAGAAACGACTGCTTAGGGGGTCGGCACCCACCTGACCGTCATGACCTCCTGGTCCATCTTGAGTTTAAGCTCCGCCTCCAGCAGGTCCTTCTCAGCGCTGAGCCTCTGGACCAGATTTCCCATCTCACGGGCAAAGTTCTGCTCCGACTCGGCTCGCTCCCGTTGCATCCTGGGAAAGGCAGCCAACCGCTTCCTGAGGTGAGCATCCAGGAACACTGCGGCGGGTCTGGCTCACCTGCGCTCCAGCTCCGAAGACCAGCAGCCACGTTGGATTCGATTGTGAAGTTTATCCAGGGACTCCTTGAGAATCTTAGCCTGACGTTCCGCCTCGGTTTTCTGATCCTCCAGCTCGCTGATCTCCATCTTGAAGGCCTGAGCGATGTCTTTGCGTTCCACTTCCATGCTCCGCCTCATCCTGTCCAGACTGCGCTCGTAGTAGTTGACCTGCAGACGAGGACCAACGAGGTTGTCCAACGGAGGTCAAAACGTGACCCTCGGAGCTTCTTTTTTTTTTTTTGTCTACCTGCGTCTCCATCTCCACGTTGAGTTGCTGGATCTCCTGCTCGTGTTTGGCCTTCAGCGTCTCCACCGCCAATTCGGTCTCGATGCTGACGGCCGCCACTGTCGAAGCAGAGTCGTCCGAAAAAAGTCAAACGTGACAAACGGGATGATGGAACGACCAAAACAAATGAGAAGAACCAACTTGCGGTGTGCGCAGCGTTGGCGGCGCGACGAGGTGAAGACGAGTGACGTTTCATGTCGCGATCATCTGAAAAGGTCCAAAATGTGCTTGAGTAGACTTCATTTTCACCGACGACTGTGTGTGTATATGTCATCCAACTGGCCGAGCAGGAATAGGAATCCAGTTTTGGATGACGCCACTTGGTTCCATTCAAAGTGTGTTATCTGTAAGTCCCAAGTCGCTTTTCGGAGTGATGAGCCAAATGATGAACCCCGACCCCCAAAAAGGACACCTTGAGCCTGAGATAGTCCATAAAAACTTCAACGGACAGTTAGAACGGCGGAAAAAAAATCATTGGCATCGCCCTACCCACTCTCGAGGACTTGCACACTACAAAAACCAAGAAAAGGGCAGGGATAAATCCTACTGGACCCTCCGCATCCTGCCCACCACCTTTTCCAGCGAGTCCCCTGCAGCTCTGGACTTGCTTGAACCGCTGTCTGCTTGATACTTTCCATATTGTCTCACAGTTAGTTATTGCTGAGAGGTACCAATCACATGAAGGAATTAGCTTAGCCTTTATTAGCGTTCTCCATACTTATTTGTCATGTCTTTTATATGATGATACTAGTGCAGAGACACGAAAAGATGATTGTGATTCTGATTTGTAGCGGGAATGAAGACTGCTCCTCAGTCGCTAGTTTGAGATTTCCCCAAAAATGCTATCACGGTGGCCATGTTTTAGCATCCAAGACCAGTTTTTGGAAGTAACCCACCAGAGTCGGACTCGCTGGAAGACGCCTCTTCAGACCGGCCTAGCGTAACGGGTCGCTCGGCGGACTTCCCCTGCTTCTTCTTGTGACTCCTTAGCAACTCCAACTGGACGCGCAGCTCGTCGTTTTTGTCCCGCAGTTCCTGAACACATCACGGATGGACGGACGGACGGACGCTGGCGTCATTGGTCACGTGAGCGGAAGCGGCGGCGGCGGCATCTGGGTTCTTTACCCTGCGTTGGCGCTCCGAGTCTTGAAGGAGTCGTGCCAATCGGTCTTCGGGGTGGAGCGTCTCGCCGGCGTCGTCCAAGCTGCCAAACTACCAATCGGAAAGGAGAGTCCATGAAAGAGCCCTCCTCCATCTTTGATGAGAAGACACCTGACACCGCGGGCGAGTCTCATTTATTTATTAGCAACCTCGCTGTGGTCTTTCGGGACAAAGAGGCCGCGTGCCAATTCCCAAATTGTGGAAAGGTCATTGAGGCGTTGGCTCGCAGGACGCCCGCCATCAACGGCGCCGCCCTGAGGTCAAGGAGACATCGTGTCACCGTAGTGACAAGCGAACGCCAGCAGGTGGTGACGTTGTGTCACTTTAGCTTGGCCATCGCCAGCGCTTTGGAGTTGGTGGCCAAGAAGAAGCCACGTCATTCATTTCTCAGCGCCTTTCTCAACTCTCAAAGGTCGCACGACAACTTGTCAACAACTTAGTCACCGCCGTTCCCAAAATGAAAAGCATGACGTGCAGCACTATTCCCAAATGAGTTTGGCTTTTGCTTTTTCTTGCTGGGGGTGCTGCTAAAGCGCCGGTCAGACCTCTGCCAATGTTATTTCCCTTCCACAAGGGGGCAGCATTTGCCTTTTGTCCATGTTAGCGCTTTGTTACAGCTTCAGCTGTTGTTAAATCGCTATATCAATCAATAAATTCAATTTCATCACTTTGCTGCTGTGAAATGTAAATTTCTCCACTGCGAGACTAATAAAGGCAAATCCAATCCAATCCAATATGGACGTATTGTGTTTTGTGCAGCCGCCCCCATTTCGAGCTCGGATAACTCCGGACCCACATAACTTGGGACTCAACAACGCCGTATTGAATGTTTATGTCGTCCCCAAAGTCAATATTCTGAGTGTCCTGCAATTGGAGTGAAAAATGACACAAACCCTGGCACGAGAGTGGCCACATTTTTGGGGGGAAATTGGTTGCGCCACCTTATGTTGCAGCAGCTGCTTCAAGTCGGCTCGTAGACGTTGGGCGCCATTTTCTGCGTCACTCAGCTTGCGTTTGACGTCCTCGAGTTCCTCCTCCAGATGTGCCTTCTCCTAAGCAGAACAAGAACAAAAGTGGATTTTGAGGGATGTGCAAAAATGTGGCCACTCCAGGTGCCAGGGTTTTTGTCATTTTCACTCAAAATCTACAACCCACAGAATATTGACTTTTAGGACTAGATCAACATTCAATTAAGCGTAAAAACACCTCACTCTCTTCTTTCATCAGGAAAAGAAAGAGTTAATTCCTAAGTTATGTGGGTCTGGAGTTTTCTGAACTTGAAATGGGGGCAGCTGTACAAAATACAATACACCTATATTGGTTTATATCGCGCTTAACAACAGCTGAAGCTGTAACAAAGCGCTAACATGGACAAAGGGGAAATACTGCCCCCTCACTGAAGGGAAAAAAACATTGCCAGAGGTCTGACCGGCGCTTTTTGTGCACCCCCTCAAGAAAAAACAAAAGCCAAACAAATTGGGGAATACACTTTTGCAAATGACAAAAAAAAATATCACAACACTACCATAGTAAGATGAGGTGGGCAGGATCAACAACGTACCCGCGCGGCAGCATCAAGCTCCTCCCGTAGCTCCGCCTCCCTCCCCTGGAGCGCGCTCAGTTGCCGTCCCAGTTCCCGGCGTTCCTGTTCCAGCTGTTGCGCAGCGGCGTCTCCGTCCTGCTCCGCTCGGCCGCGCTGCGCCGTCAGACGCTCCCGGAATTCCTGTTCCAGCTCTCTGCCAATCGCGTGCGACCAATCGCGGTCCAACAGTGCCGCCATACGATCGGAGAGGGGAGACGAGGGCGTGATTTGTTTGGAATGAGCGCAATGTAATCGTTGTATTTGTTTGGCGTACCTGATGGCGGTCCGGTGGAGCGCCTCGGCGGCGGCGAGCCGCTCGTCCGCCTCGCGCACCAACTGCATGTTCCTGCGTTCGGACCGGTCCAGGTCGGCTTTGGCTTTGTCGCGCTGGCCGCCGGCCTGCTCGCAACACTCCCTGAAAAGCGCAGCGCCGTGACCGTGACCACCGCGTCGGCGAACGTCAGCAGGAGGCGCTACGGCGCCGAGCGACTGACCGCAGATGCTGGATTTCATGCTTGTAGCTGATGAGCGCCACCTGGTGGATGCCGTTGCCGCTGCCCAGGAGTTCGTTATCCAGGGCTCGCGTCAGCTCGCATAAACTCACTCGCTCCTCCGCAGGGAAGTCTAGCGTCTGCACAAAATGTCCAAACGTTTGGCGCTGATCCGGATGAAGGAATTCTTGCCCCGGATTTTCTACTCCGGGCGCTCCTTAACTCATTCACTGCCGGATGAGGTGTAAACGGGTGTCCACTCCAGTGCCGGGGTTTCTGGCATTGTCACTCGCGTTCCAGGACTCACTAAATCTTGGGTTTTAGGACTGTGTTAACATTCAAATCAGCATTAGAAACCTTAGATTCTCTTCTTTTATCAGAAAAAAAAAAGAGTTAATTCCCAAGTTATATGGCTCTGGAGTTACATGCGCTTGAAATGGGGGCAGCTGTTCAAAATGCAATACAATACATTTATTTATATAGCGCTTAACAACAGCTGAAGCTGTAACAAAGCGCTAACATGGACAAAAGGCAAATGCCGTCCCCTTGTTATATGGCTCTGGAGTTATCTGAGATTGAAATGGGGGCAGCTGTACAAAACGCAACACATACATATTGGTTTATATAGCGCTTTAACAACAGCTGTAGCAAAGCGCTAACATGGAAAAAAAGAAAATGCTGCCCCCTTGTGGAAAATACAAAAAAAAACATTGCCAGAGGCCATGGCCAGCGCTTTATTGGCACCCAAGCATGAAAAACCCCCAAACAAATTTGGGAATGGGAACTCTCTTTTCAATTCCCGAAAAATGGCAGTGAATGAGTTAAAACCAAAACAAACATTCCAAGATCTTTTTGCTATCTAACTAGCTAGCTGGCTGGCTACATAGCTAGCTATCTACTTACTATCCATTCACTATCTAACAAGCTCGCTATTTGCTATCTATTCGCTGTCTAACTAGCTAGCTATCTTTTTTTTGTATTTGAGTTATTCCGGGTCGAGTGAACGCTGGAGCACGTGGCTGCCGCTGCTCACCCGCAGAAAAACCGATCCTGTGACTGTAAAGTGACCATGAGAGTTCTGAAAGGCGCTTCGAAATCAAAAGGATGATTAGAAATGAAATGTATTATTATTATTATTATTATGATTAAGATGCCTTCGGTTGTATTCGCGTGACTGCTCCTGCTGTACCAAACTCGGCCACTGTGAGGCAGCATAACGCAGTCATACGGAATAGACTCCGCCTCCTAATGTACTTCTATTCGCCAATAGGAGTCACTTCTGAGGATGAATACAATCATAATCTTCTTCTTCTTCTTTTCCCTTGTTGGGGTGGCCACAGCGAATCAGAGTCCTCCATCTTGAGAGGTTTGATCGGCATGTTTGTTTTGGCCAAGCTTTGACGTCGGATGCCCTTCCTGACACAACCGTCTGTATTTATCCGGGCTTGGGACCGGCACAAGAAGACTTATGTGGCTACAGAACAAGCAACTCGCTCGGTAAAAGGCTCCCAAACCCAAAATGGTCATGAGCGCAGCAACAATCATAATAATAATCATCCTCAAAATACATTTGACTTTTTGGCGCCTTTCAAAACGTACGCCGAGACCTCAAATGTGCTCTGGCAAGCGCAAGCAAAAAGAGTGAAGACATTGGTGAAAGGGAGGTGGGCCCACTGACCCGCAAGACGTCCCCGGCGTCGCGGACGCCCCGGTGGCTCCAAAGCGCGAGCAATCTCTCGGCACTGGCGCAACCCGAGCCGTCGTCCAAGCGGCTGAGGACTTTGGGATCCGGCGCGGCCGTCAACGAGGACGGCGGGGGGCGCCGCGCCGAGCCGGCCGACGGCGCCGCCGCCGTCTGCATCTGGAAAAACGCCGCTCGCAAAAGATCACGTCGACCTTCAAGTGGCGCTCGCGGCTCGCCGCTCGAGGTCACGTGAGCCGGCCGGATTAAGCCGATTGGTCACGTGACGTGAGGGGGCGCGCGCCCTGACGGACCGCCGGAGATTGGTTGGAGCAGAGACCCGTTCACCTGCTGAGCCCGTGCGCCCGGCCCAGCCCGCCCCGCCCGTTCCGTTGGCCAGATGATTGACAGCTGTGGCCCTGAGCTGTGATTGGATGACGCGCTTCAGGTGCGCCGT
Organism: Hippocampus bargibanti; assembly: GCF_051943395.1. Classification (NCBI taxonomy): domain Eukaryota; kingdom Metazoa; phylum Chordata; class Actinopteri; order Syngnathiformes; family Syngnathidae; genus Hippocampus; species Hippocampus bargibanti. The sequence goes on along the minus strand of NC_142746.1, from coordinate 22,856,078 downwards.
CGCCTTTCTTGGCGGACGCCGTCTCAGCGCACGTGTGCCTCTCGCTATATTCGTCAATATGGATTGTATTGTCTTCATTCTTTTGTGTTCATGTGTGTGTGTTTCTGTTAATGTGTCTGCGCTAGTGTGTGTGTGTGTGTGTGTGTGTTTTTAGTTCATGTTTTTGTGCTAGCGTGTGTTTCTCTTAGTGTGTTTCTGTATTAGTGTGTGTGTTTGTTAATGTTGTGTGTGTTTGTGTTATGTGCGTGTTTGTGTTTGTGTGTGTTTGTTTAAGTGTGTTTGTTAGTGGTTTTGTGTTGTTTTTTTGTGTTTGTGTGTGTGTGCGTGCGTGCGAGTGAGTGAGTGACTGACCGTGCGTGGCGTTGAGCAGCAGATGGGGGCGGAGCCATCCAGAAGGTTGTGGAAGTTGTCAAGCGTGATCTCCTCCAACTTGCCGCGCGCCTGCAGGGTCAAAGGTTAGCGTAACCTCAGCCACCGGCGCATCTCCCGGTGGACGCTCCCTGACCTCTTGACCAATCAGGTGATCAGACCATGACTCCGCCCCTTCTTCCTTGGAACCTGTGGCAGTGGAACGCAAGGTGAGCGCACGTGCTAACGCTAAGGCCCATTCATTCATTCATTCATCTATTTAGCCATTTAATTATTTGTGTATTTATTGATGTATTCATTTATCAATTTATTTGTGTATGTGTTTATCCATTCATTTATTTGTGTATGTATTGATCTATTTCTTTCTTTATCAATTTATTTATTTGTGTATTTATGCGTGTTTATTTATCCACTTGTTTTTATTTATGCGTTTATTTATTTATTTGTGGTTTTATGTGTAGATATTTATTCATCCCCTTATCTGTTTATTTATCCATTTATTTGAGTATTTATTATTTATTCACCCACCTATGTATCAATGTATTTGTGTATTTAGTTATTTATCAGTTTGTGTATTTGTGTATTTAGTTATTTATGTAGACACTTATTTGGCTATTTATGTAGTTATTTCCTTCCTATACGTATCTGTTTCATTCTTGAGTGCGGATGGCCATAATAGCTTGGAATCAATTTGTGTTCTTTGTGAGTCGAGCGTTGAAAAGAGGCAAAATGCCATTTTGCAGCTGTCACTTTGACTTTGACTTGGCAAAGACCTTTTGGCTGAAAGTCCAGCGAGTTTCCCTGCTCGGGACTTGCCGCCGCCGCCGCCGCCGTCGTCGCCTCCTCATCCGACTTGAAGCTCTGCAGACAAAACAAAGCGCGTCCATCACAATCACAATCGGAAAACCTTTATTCGTCCCGCAATGGGGACATTTGCATGACGGCGTCTTCGCTGCGTTTCTCGTCACACGTGCGTTCGTTCCAAGAAGAGGTCAAAGGTCAGTCAACTTGCCTTCGTTTGCCCCTTTGGAAGAACGAGCGGCCAAGTCGGCTCAACATTTCTTTATGTCCTTAACTCATTCGCTGCCGTTCACTCATTTATTCAGGAATTGAAAAGATGAATTTGTTCGGCTTTTCTTTTTTCTTGCTTGGGTGCCGATAAAGCGCTGGCCAGACCTCCGGCAATGTTTTCCCCTTCGCCGAGGTGTCGGAATTTGCCTTTTGTCCATGTTAGCGCTTTGTTACGGTTTCAGCTGTTGTTGAAGCGCAACATAAATCAATATTGTATTTTGTACATCCGCCCCGATTTCAAGCTCAGATAACTCCAGACCCATATCACTTAGGAATCAACTCTTTTTTTTTTTCTGGTGAAAGAAGAGCGTCTCGTGTTTCTTAAAACTCAATCTTCTGCGGGTCCTGGAATTGGATTGATAATGACAAAAACCCTGGCACTGGGCTGGACGCATTTTTGCACATTGGCTGGCAGCGAAGGAGTTAAAAGGGCAAGTTTCCTTTTGAATGCGAGTGAATTCACCGGTGTCACATTGCGTATGATTTTTATGTGTGTTTTAATTAATTTCTATTTTAGAGAGCTTGTCGTGATGAAGAAGCTTGTTTGTGGAGGTCCTAACTTGAGTTTCTTTGGCTGTGCCGATCTTCTACTGTGGACGAAAATGGACGCCGGAGCGCAACATGGCTGCCAATCCATGCAATTTTGGGAGCAGCAAACCTTTGTGGGAATGCGGAGAGGAAAGACCCATTGTGGAAGTTGTCCAAAGAAGCCCAAGGCCTTTTTTTGGGAGGGACGGAGGAGGGGGTGAATCGGCGCGGGAAGCCAAACATCTGCAGTGTAACCTGAGGAATGCGACGGAGGGCCCAACGGCAACGCCAAAAAAGGGCCGCCGCCGCCAGAGCTTTTCCTCACGTTTCCCAAACGTGCTTTGGCGAAGCGGCTCGGATCACACAGCTTTTCTATTGGCTCCATTTTCTTTGGCAAAAAAAGCTCCACTTGAGGGCTGAATGACATTCAAATTCATTCCGAATGACGAAAGAGGATTTGAGATACAAGCAAGCCGACGGAAGGAATTCAACTGGCACGTCAAGGCCACCTTTAAAGACGAGTGTCCGTGTGTCGCCACGACGACGCCTCACCTCCACGCTGTCCAACGAGGCGCCTCGTCGCACTTTGGACCCCGGAAGCCCCGTCGGCGACGGCGTCACGTCAGGACGCGAGCGGCGGCCATAACGTTTTTTCCCCTTTGTGAACTTTGGCTCGACTTGGTCGTCGTCGTTGACAACTGCGGGCAAACGGACACAAAAAGGTCACGTGACGCGCAAGGCTAATGATCAGCCTTGGCGCTTCTTACCCGCCGGCGGGCAAGTGACGTCGTCATCGGACGTCAAGTCCAGCGAGCGGGACAAAAGCTGCACAAAGTTGTCTTTGAAGGCTTCAAAGTCCACCTGCGGGTCCGAGACGCACGTCGCGTCCCGTTAGCCATTCATTGGACAAACATTTTCATCGCGGATTCACTTTGTGACGCTTCCGGAGACTCTGCTGAGCGCTTGCTTGCGCTTGCTTGCGCCTTTTCGCCAGCACCGTTTTTGATTTGGGAGGAACGTCGGTGACATTTGACTGCCACGGTTGGACATCACCGGGGCCATTGCGCTTCTTCGCGCCTGTCCCGGGCAGCGTTTTCACGGCCCCGCTTTGTTCAACGGAAAGGTCGGCGCTGTTGGCGTATGTGGAACGGTCGCGGCTTGGAATTGAAGCGGATTTACACTACCAGGGAAGGGAGATGCGAGACAATCTGTTTTCGTCAATGGATGCTGGATTTGTGTTTGCTTTCAACATTTAGCTTGTAGCGGAAGCGCGCGTGATGTCCCTGATCCACTGGTGTAAAGGATGCTTGGATCTGTAATTTAGAACTGCTTCAGACAGCTAAGAGCGTGCAGAAAGTGCTGAAGATTGAATGACTGTGTCTTTTGTGTTGTCAAATTTTTGACTTCAAGATGGCGCCGCGAGAGTGGCCGCCTTTACAGCAGCTCCTGTATTTTGTTTTTCTACTTCTTCCTTTCCTTTCCTCTTCCCTCCATCGCTTTGCCGCTATCAAATGTCAATGTCTACACTGCAAGACTCATGTAATCCAATCCTTGTTTCCAAATCTTTGTCATTTCAGTGATGGACATTTTTATTTTTCTGACGGCTGATACAAACCAAACCAGGAAGTGTTTGTGGATCCTTCTGAAATGGCGGTCATTGTGAGCGCACCTTGGCATAGGCTCCGCCTCCTCCGCCACCTCCTCCTCCTCCCAGGAGCGAGTCCAACATGAGCGGCAGGTGAGCGTCCAGATGCAACTTCCTGCACAGCGCCGTCACTTCCTGCCGTCCCAGGAAGCCCGAAGACGCCGTGTCGCAGCTGTCAAACTCCGCCTTCAGCTGGGTCACGTAGACGCTTGGCTCCGCCTCCTCCATGCCGCCGCATTTCGCTGGCAATGCAAGGTCACAGCCTTCAGTTTGGGATCATTTAGCCTGAAATTTTAGGAAAATGTCATTTGATCCAAGTTTATTTATGTCTTTTTTTTTTTTTTTTTTTTACAGCTAACCACAAATTGCCGATGATCCAAACGACTCATCAATTTGCTGATGACTCGATGAAGAATGCCGAGCAAACAAAGCCTGACAAAGCCTGCCATGGTACGAAAACGTATCCAGTCAGGGAACTGGCGGGAGGGCCAGTTCCCTGACCCCCCAAATTGCTCAAATCCAGGACAGTTTTTTTCCCGCATTTTGGCCAATGAGAAAACGCAGGGAGAGAAAAAAATCTTGATTTTTAAAAAAGTACATTAAAAGCAGTGGCAGGGAAATGCAAATTGGTTGCTCGTTTAAATGAATACTAGTTGGAATAGAATGTGTTGATCGATAATAGTGCCACTTAGCAGTTTTTTTGGACGACGATACTCGTGCAGCATGTTCTACCGGAAACAAATTCCTTGTGTGTTCTACATACTTGGCAATAAAGATGATTCTGATTCTGATAAGAGAGGGGGGAAGGAAGGGAGGGAGAGAAACAGAAAGATGGAGAAAACGAGAGAGTGGGAAGAGAGAAAATAAGGGGAGAGAGAGAGAGAGAGACCGATGCTCTCCATGGCAACGAGCCGCACGCGGTGGGAACAAAAGAAACTACAAAAACGAAAGAAGAAAAAAAGTCCTTCGAAAACAGACAACATTGGACACGTGTAAAATTGGCTCGAGTTCCCCCCCCCCAAGTCTCGTCCTCCACTAAAGTGGAAGAATGACTAGTTCGCCATTTTGAGGTATCGGAAAGGAGTTAGTCGTCGAAGTCGATGTTCGAAGTTCGGTGATGCGTCTTACCGCAGTTACGTTGGCTTGTTTTTCATTCTTGTGTTTCTTTCGCGCTTGTCTTCTTTTTTTGCTCGTCCAAATGTCCTCGAAGAGCGTTGATGCTACTTCCGGTCACTTACCAAAACAAACCAGGGTCCGAACTCATAGCGGCGCTACACGGCACTTTCCCAGAAGTTGAACCTTGCAATAACTTACTCTATCAACAATACGACTCCAAAAAAAAAAACAAAAAAAAATCAATTGTCGTTCGTAATCTTTGTCATTTTTAAACTAAGCTTTTATTCTGAATCAATTTGGGGCGCCCGTCGGGCATCGTGCAGTACAGATTTGAACCACTTGGAGCGCTAGGCAGCGCGGAAGAGAGGACTCTTTTTTTTTTTTTTTTTCTTTTTTTGGCACACAAGTGACGAGTAGCGGAATTGTTGGGGATCCCGTGACGTCACTCTGATGAGACGGCAATTGCTGGCGAAGCGATTCCGCCGTCGAGTTAATTCTCGCTTTTCTGAGAATATTTACTCTTTTAATTCACTTTAATATCATACATCTGTCAATTCATTAAAAGAATAGAAAATTGTCCATCATATTCTAGTTTTTAAATATGGATTTTGCCTTTGTTTATGTACTTTGTAACAAATAAACTGAATAGTTATTTGGGACGAAGACAAAACGAATGTAAAATTAGCAGTCGGCACTGCTTGCGGACCACCCACAAACGAGATGGGAATTTCCGACTTCCATTTTCTACAAATGCACCGTGACGCCACCTGACGTCACCATGTCGTCACGCGCCGAACACGGAAGTCAGAGTCACCGTGGAAACACGAGCGCAGCGGAGAACGCCAACCGAAAGCACAAATGGAACCGAACCGCCGCTTCTAAAACCGCAGGGGGTCAGAGTGGTTCCGACGCCACCGCCAACAACAAGAGCACTACGGGAGGTGAGTCCGACTAGGTGACTGACTACTTGGGATTCTCAAGGTGCTCCGGTCCGGACCCAAGTCGGTTCTACTTGAGTTCAACAACTATTTGGACCAGTTCAACTTCAATTTGTAGATTTATTTGTAACATGTTCTGGTTCAATTTGTTGTTAAAGTGCTATAGAAGTCAATACGTGTTGTATTGAAGTTGAACGTGTTGTCTTTGAATTCGGACCAGTTCTAATGAATTGGACGTCAACTTGTTTAAGTTGAGGTTGCTTTTGGGTCAGGCCAGGACAAATCGGGGGCTGTTCTGTTCTTACCAGTTTGTACCATATTCCTGTATTTTTGGGAAATGTGTGGAATTGAACGTGCCGTGACGTTAGACCAGATACGAGCGGTTCCGTGTGTGAAAAGTTCCTCGCGACTGACACATGAAAGGTTCCATGTAGTAATAGGAGTTGGTGGGAAATCCGTTATTTGATCGAAAGAAGAAAATATATCCTGAGCAAGTCCTATTAGCAATGATCAATAATGAGGCGGTACCGATCCATGCGCACCAAATCCAGCAGACATTTAAACAGCTTCTTCCCCCAAGCCATTAACTCTTTGAACTCTTCAACAGTAGCCAAAATGGAACTGTATAGTACCACTTAGCAGTTTTTTTTACGACGATACTAGTGCAGCGTGTTCTACCGGAAACAAATTCCTTGTGTGTTCTACATACTTGGCAATAAAGATGATTCTGATTCTGATTCTGATTCTGATTCTGAAAAGAACTATTTGAGAAAGAATTTTGAGATGCCTGCAAAGAACTTGAATGACCTTGACAATGAGGCCAAAATGTAATTTTCACTCGAGCCGTTTCTCGGCTGTCGCTTCGGGGAAGCGATGCAAAAATCATTTGGGCGCAGACTGGAACCACTGAGGAACTGGGCTAAAACTCATCAAGAACTGTTTGGAAAAGGCCCAGAATTTGGTCTCGTCTTTGTGCCTCCTCATTTTGAAGCAATTAAGACGTGAAGCAAATGGCCAAACCTGTGACCGTGACCTCTTCAATGACCTCGTCGCCCCCTCACTTCCTGAAATGTGAGTGAGATGTTCAAGCATGCGTGAAAGATGATGACGTTTGTTCGTGGGCCATCTTTCCATTGTCTAGCGCTTCTCTTCATGAGGCTGGCGGGCAGACTGAGGCCTTTTCAAGTCAAAGTCAGCTTTATTGTCAAATATGCTAAGATGCGTGACATTTTCCAGCTACATTGGGGCAAGAGGCAGGGCGTGCTCTGCACGGGTCATCGCAGAGCCCCAACCTCTAGCGTGGATGTTTTTAAAATACAATACAATACATATTGATTTAACAACAGCTGTAACAAAGCGCTTAGCATGCATAGCATCAAAGACAGATGTGTCTAAGTAGCTGGGAAAAAAAGCCACTCCGACACCCGGAGAAAACGCGACGTCTCGGAGATGTCAACTGAGCTCTGACAGTCGGGATGCGAGCCAACCGTGTCACGGCGGCCGGGGGCGTGGCCAGGTGTGTTAGTGGCGCGCTCAGGCGCGTGTTCGTAGCGCGCTCAGGAATTACCAGCCGCAAGGACAGATGGCAAAGCCCCGCCATTGGCTACCAGGAGTCCCGGAAAAAAGTGGGCGGGGTCAGGCTGATTGATAAAGCAGGAAGAGGCGCTGCCCGGCCAGCCAGCCAGCCGGCACACAACAAGTGAGACAAGAGGAATAGCCGCCACTGCTGCGTTGCTACAGCAACGCAGAGGACATGACAGCAGAGGACACGCAGGTAGGCTTATAGCTCCATTCACGGCGACATCCGGACTACCTCAACTGCCTGTTTGTGTGTGTCTGTATTGTGTCCGTATATGAGAGACAGAGTGTGTGTCTCTGCATAAATGTGTGTGTGTGTGAGTATGAGAGAATTTGTGAGAGGTAATCCTATTAGCCTTCTATTTGTGTTCCGCAAAAGTCGCACTAAGCGTCTTCTTATCTGTGTGTGCGCGCGTGTGTGTGTGTGTGCGTGTTGACTTGCAGTGTGTAAGTTTGGCACTCATCGGCGGATTGAAAAAACTGAATTAGCGACATGTAACGATCAGGTGTGTTGTTGCTTCCGACCGATCCAGCAATACTTTGAGCATTGATTAACAGGTAACGTTAGACGGGCGAGAACCGATAGAACAGATCCGTCACTTTGCGAGGTCATCCTTTCCTATCTAATCAGAACGTTTCTTCTTCTGCAGCCTGGCAAAATGACAACAGAACATTCACGGTGCTCCGGCGACACCTCCAAATATCTTCTAAGCCTTTAGCATGTATGGACCAGTTGGTCCAGAACCGTCAGGAAAGGTCTTCGGGCATTTGAGGTGGTAAAATGTCCCAGCCAGGCAAAGTCCTCCATCTGTATGTTGAGGTACGGTCTGCGAGTGAAGAAGAAGGAAGCGTCCACGGGATAGGAGATGACGGAAGGAGTCACCTGATCCTTCAGTGTCCGGATGTTCTCCCTCACTCTCAAAGGAGCCCCGTCCTATCCAGCCCACACCGAAGTCCGGACCTTTCCCCAGGTACCCGGTGCAGAATACCGCTCGGGATCCAGAGCTCCGCTACCTCCATCTCGTCCCCCAGGCACTCGGTCAGCCCCCGGGGACGATCCCCGGATGACCTGGATACCTCTGCTTACTTCCGCCGGGAGGAGATGGTACCCAACACGTTTGAGGACTTGCTTCAGGTCCTTACATGCGCAACAAACTCTCAAGGACATCCGTACGCTGGAGGTTTTACCCCGTCGTTGGACGCTTACCCCTATCAAAGGCGGAAGTTTGCTGATCCCCCGTCAGGATTTGGAGGCGTAACTGCACCTTGTACACCCACTTTCCACCGCCGGTCCTGTGACGTCCCAGGTTCAGGCGATCGGGAGAGGAAATCGTCCGTAGTGACCTTCGGGTATATTGAGAAAGCCAATGTTCATATGATGGGCGACCGTCGCCTGAGTGATCCGTTAGGATCTGGGAATCGGGTCAGACGGGGTGACCCTCCCTGCCCCGTTCACCATCGGCCCTCTCCAAATCCGGGGTCTCCGTTCCTACACAGAGACGCGGTAGCTCGAGATGCCACCTGCCGGGCCTTGGAAGAGTTCGGCTCACCGGAATTGCGCCGGCGCTTTGCGGGTCGTGGCAATGAGAACTACAACCCGACCTTGCCGCGACACCACGATTGGCCAACCTGCCGCTCGTGGGGAGGGTCGCCGATCCCTGCCCACGCTACCCTCACTTTGCCCTCCGGCGCTCACCTCAGAGACTTTGATAGGGGAGTTTGTCAGAACTCCCCCAACGGATTGGGAACAAGGCCCGAGTCCAATCAGCTCCGTACCCACAGCCGGTTCTCTCCCCACTCAGCAGCTCGGACATCCGGGTGTCGTTCTCACGGTGCTTTCCAGATCCTGCGGCCACCTTGGTTCGGGGAAGAAAGTCACAGACTGCCCAGCGGATTCCAACCACCTTTCCCGGCCGGACGACCCGCCGATATCCATCCCGATGTCCCAAGCGGCGCCGCCAGTGCGGTGCGAAGCTCCTCCCCGTTTTCCAACGCTGACATTTTTGGGGGTCACCAAAGTCCTTCTCCGACGCCTTCCCCGTCTGCGTCTTTGAGGTCACTCAGTCCAAACGTCGGAGAGTCATTGCTTGAAAACCCTCAAGCGGTTTCTGACCTTTATGAGGACCCCTCCTTGGATCCGCTACGGGAAAACCAACTGAAGCCACGATGGAAGCCAGATAAAGCCAAAGTTCAAGTCGAAGCGGAAAGCGTCTCGCATCCCTTGACCAGGAAAGGACCCTGCTGCCCCGCGGCTTCTCACTTACGTGTTTTAAGCCAGCGCCAGGAACAGAATTCCAAGGCCGCTGTCCCGCACTCACAGCAGGAGCTCAGGAGGACCAGTCCAGTCCAAGACAGACTTCAGGTCAGTCAAGCAAAGTCCCGGCGCTTTGCCGCCAGACCCGACGGAAAGAGTTCCAGAAAGCAGAGTGACGACAAGGCAAGACGGGATCCTTGCGGACCGCTCGGGCGTTTATCGCCGACTCGGCAGGAAAGCGTTGGGGATCTCAACAAGGTTGCTGGGACGTCCTCTCGGTGTTCCGGCGGGCTGACGGGAGGAAGCTTGGGCGACGGGAACGCCTCTCCTGAAAGCTGGAGCCGGTCCAGCCGCGATATGGGCTCTGGGATCCAGGTCGGAGTTTGCTCACCTTTGACCTCTGTGCCCCCAAAGCTGGCATTTTCTCACGCTATCATTCCAACGACAAACAGAGAAATCCGACAGTGCAGAGCTGCATCGATTGTAGCTTTGAAAAGTTTGCCTCGCCAAAGTTTAACAGCGCATTTTTCTTGACTCTTTTCAGTCAACGCAAAGTTCAGACGCCAGTCTGCCTTCGAGGTCGCAGAAAATCGCCCAGGCCAAGTGGAACTTCCTGTTTGGCCACCAAGACAGCGCCGATAAAGGTCACAGGTTTACACTCGCGCACACACGATGAATGAGTGAATAAATGGAGAAATAAATCCATGAATAAACAAAAGCATGAATAAAAATGAAGTCGTGTCCAGACGCACGTGGCATTTTGCTGCTGGTTCAAGTCCCGTTATTCCAAGTTTGAAGGAGCTTATTTGGGGGGTTTACTGAGGATGGCTCATTTGGCCCCGAAGGACCTGACCAAAAAATGTGGGTGAAACCCAATTGGCTCCATTTTGGGAATGCTCTTGTTAGCTTCTCACAGCGCTCACCGGCACCTGTCAAGATCCACCAAATACGTCACGTCAAAAATGTTGACATATGTCCCAAAAAGAAAGCTTTTGACACCTTGACTGCCTTTGGTCTTCGATCCAGGCAGTCCCCGGCCCGCCGAGTCCTCTCTAAGCCCCTCCCCCGCCGAGCAGAGGCGGTGTGGGAGGGGCGTCGCAGGTCAAAGGTCATCTCCTCACCAGGAGGTCCAGGTGGAACCGCTCACCTCCGAGCGGGCAGATTCCAGCCCGGATTGGACGGGCGCCAAATATTCCGAGACGGACCTGGACCGCGTGCCGCTACGCCGCTACCGAGAAACGGACCTGGACGAGGTGATGTCAAAATGCAAAAGTCTGTCCGTGGCAAGCACGGTAACGAGGGCCCGTACGCTCCCCTTGCGTCGCCGCAGGCGATGCGGGCCGAGGCGGCCCGGGAGGATCCCGGCCAAGCGGAGCGCCAGAAGCTGAAGGCCGCCGACGTCGCCCTGCGGCCGCCCGAGAGCCGCCTGGATTCTTTCAGCCGCCATTTTGAAAGCATCATGGAGGGTCACCGGGCCAAAGGAACCTCCTTCAGCAGCCTGGACAGCGTCGACCTGCTGACCTCGGGGTCCGCGTCCGTCTTCACCTTTGACCTTACCACCCTCACCCCCGAAATCCAGGTGGGTGCGCCCTCTCTTTCCTCTTTTGGCTTTTGTTCTCCGGGCGCTGACGGAGACCGCCGTCGGTCCGTCGATCGGTCCGTGCGTGCAGAGTCAGATCTCCCGGAGCGCCCAGAACATCGTCCAGCCGGGCTTCGCCCCTTTGACAAAAGCGGGCGAGCCCGCCGCCCCGTCGGAGATTTCATTGGACGACAGCTCGGCGCCAAAAGGGCCCGAACGGCGCTCCATCCTCAAAGACGCCAGCTCGCCACCAACCAGGTGAGGCCACAAGCACATTGGACACCAAAGCGGCGCCAAATTGCTGTCCCACGTCTGCCGTGTGGACGCTCAAAATGCTCTTCGGTATTTGTTGTTCATTTATTTTGTCATTTGTATAGCTCGCTAGCTCGCTAGCTAGCTAGCGAGCTATGCATTTATTTGTTTGTTTGTCTATTTATCTGTCTGTCTATTTTTTGATGTGTTTGTGTATTTATTTATTTAACTATTTATTGAATTATGTATTTATTGCTCTGTCTATTTATTTATTTATGTTTGTGTATTTATTTATTTAGCTATTTATTCATTTATGTATGTATGTATTTATATATGTATGTCAGTCTATTAGTTTATTTATTTATGTATTTATTTATCTGTCTGTCTATTTATCTATTTTTTATGTTTTTGTATTTATATATTTAGTTATTTATCTGTCTTTCTATTTGTTGATTTATCTATTTATGTGTTTGTGTACTTATTTATTCAGCTATTTATTGATTTATTTATGTATTTATCTATTTATTTATGTATGTATCTGTCTGTCTATTTTTTGATGTATCTATTTGTGTTTGTGTATTTATATATTTATTTGTGTTTGTTTTATTTGTATTTATTTTAACGTATATTTCGTTTTGTTTTTATTTATATATACATATTGTTTTAATTTCAATTTTATTTTTGCGCTTTTTTTAATCTTTATTTTTGTTTTTAGAATAATAATAATAAATAATAATACATTTTATTTATCAGCGCCTTTCAAAACTCTCAAGGACACTTTACAGGCGCAGGATATTTTTGCGGGTGAGCAGCGGCAGCCACACGCACTCAACCCGCAAGTAACATCAAGTAAAAAAAAAATGTTATTTATATTTTTGTTTTTATTTTATTTCTTTCTTTCTTTCTTCCTGCAGATGTGCAACTAACAACTTTTTTTTTCACTCCAAATGAAAAGAGAGTGACCTTTCTCGTTGAAAGGTAAACGTTGTGAGAAGATGAAGTTTGTCCTGGTTGGGCGGACGCCGTCCGTCTCTCTCCAACGCTTTCAGTTGAGAATTCCAAGTTGTGTAGGCCACGCCCCCTTGGAGGCAGATGAACGGAAGGAGGAAATTCCAGATGCAAAACTCCCCCACGTCGCCGCCCGGCAGGCGGAATCCTCGGCCGACGTCGGCGTGAACGAGATCAGGAAAAAAAACTTCCTGCTAGCCGCTAGCGCGCTAAGAAGGAACTGCGGGAAGGTCAAGAGGACCAACGTTGACCTCAGTTGGGCCGCTCTGAGCGTTGCGCGAGAAGAGCTGCGAAGACGAAAAAGACGCCATTTTGACGGCCAGGGTTGCCACGGAGACGGATGACACCCAAATCTTGGCGCGGCGGCCATGCTGACGTGGGACGCTACCTGCTGTGCTGGGGGGGGCGGGGCTCTGGAGGACACCTACCTCCGCGCCCCGATTGCCGCGTACAGGTCAGACGACGAGGCGCTCGTCCTTTTGTCTTTGCGGGGCCGCCATCTCGCTTCTTCGCTTGCAGACGGGCGACAAAAGCTTCCGTCGGGTGCTTTGACCGTCTGTCTGTCCGCTTCTATTTAGTGTCCTGAGGTTTAGTCATGTGACGCCGGCAAGTGGGAGGAGCCTCGTTGTGTGATTGACGCTTCCTGTTGTGCGATATTCATCTTTATGGATTTTACGGTCGTGCGATCTTTGATGATGGATGAACGGGGGCGGGGCATGCATTTCCTGTGTCGTCTCCTCCGGAATGGCCGACATCCACTTCCTGTTTGACATCCTCCTCCTTTGTGGGCGCAAGGAAGAGGAAGCCGTCGCAGATTGACCATCGGGTGGCGCCCCTCGCCTCCCCCGTCCGTCGCGGCGTTCTCGCGTCCTTTGTGAACGTGTGACATTCACACTGTGTCGCCATGACGACCAAAGAAAGTTGGAACAACGTCGCAAAAGTGGCCCAAAAGTGTTTGTTCTTCCTTTCAGGGAGCATGCGGCCAAGCGCCCCCCGGAGTCGCTGCGCCAGCAAGCCCACGTGGCGGAACGACTGGCGGGCGGCGACCGACGAGGGGGCGCGCTGACCAACGGCGACCCCAAGGCCGCCAAACGCCTGGCCGAGCGCCTCTATCGTCTGCAAGGCTTCCGCAAGTCCGACGTGTCGTCGCACCTGAGCAAAAAGTGGGTTGTGTACACGCGGGGGGGTGCGCCGATGAGGATGTGACACCGGTGCGCGTTTGTCTTGGCAGTAACGACTTTGGTCAGATGGTGGCGGAAGAATATCTCTTGAACTTTGACTTCGACGGTCTCGCCATTGACCAAGCGCTCAGGTTAGCGTCGCACAGAGGCATCATACACATTTGGGGTCTCAACCCGTGGCCAGGGGGCCGGATCTGGCCCCTTGTGTCATTTTACGGGGCCCGGACCTCACCTAATGTTGCTGATCCATCGAATTGTGCGTGTTAACGCTGAAAGAAAACAGAGCGGACGGCAGCCGTCCTGCTTGAAACAATTTACTGAACACACCCGGTGCTGCAGCACATGTAGACCGACGATCAGTGACAAAAGGAATTCAACTCCAGTCTCTCCTCACACCATCAACATTTTTCAGCCTTTATTTGTCTCGGTGCAGAAATTTGACAGCAGCACAAACAATATACAGGAGCTGCTGTAAAGGCAGCCACTCCCGTGGCGCCATTTTGAAGTCAACAATCAAGAAATGAGAAGACAAAAGACACAGACGGTCTTCAATCTTTAGCACTTTCTGCCCCCTCTTACATGTATGAAGCCGTTCTAGATGAAAGAGGAGAGGATCAAAGCGTCCTTTTGCCCAGTGGATCAGAGATGTCATAGTGAAATGTACATACGTACAACATACGAGCTAAATGTTGAAAGCAAACACAAAGCTGTAGCATCCATTGATGAAAAGAGATTGTCTCCCGTCCCACGTACTGTAAATCCGCTTCAATTCCAAGCCGCGACCGTTCCGCGTACGCATTGACGCTCTGCTCTTTCCGCCGGATAAAGCGGGGCTGTGAAAATGCTGCCCATGATAGGCGCAAAAAAAGCACAATCGCCCCAAAGCTGTCCGGCCGTGACGGTCAAATAGCAATGACATTCCTCCCAAATCAAAAACGGTGCTGGCGTATTCGTGCCGCAACGCAAAACAACAAAAAAAAGCAAGGCTTGTGAGAGCACTTGCTTTTGTATCGCGAGTATTGATCCATACCCCATTGGACCTACTAGCTTAATGCTAACACCAGCGCCATCTTGGACATTCAAATACATCTGCATCTGTCGCCATTTTCCCTTCCAGAATCTTCCTGAGCAAGTTGACGCTAACGGGCGAAACTCAAGAGCGAGAGCGGGTCCTCGCTCACTTTTCCCGAAGATACGTCGCCTGCAACCCCCGCAGCCGCGCCCCCCAAGGTGCTCGCCGCCGCGCCGCGCCACGCACGCACGCACGCACGCACGAATACCCCCCCACCTCACGTTCTTGTTATTGTTCTCAGACAGCATCCACACGCTGACTTGCGCTCTGATGCTGTTGAATGTTGATCTCCATGGCAACGTGAGTGTGATGGACGCCTCGCGCTTGCGGAGGAAGACACGTCCTGAGCAATTGTCTGTCCCTGCGCCTGCAGAATGTCGGCAAGAGGATGTCCTGCAGTCAGTTCATCTCCAACCTGGAAGGTTTGAACAATGGAAAAGATTTTCACAAAGATATGCTGAAGGTGAGCGCACACACGCGCGCACACACACGCGCACACACACGCACACACACATATTGACCCCCCCCCCCCCCCCCCACGTCCCTAATATTGTGAGCCACTGTTGGTGCCAAAGAGACAAAACGTAAGAGACACCTGTCACGACGGTGGAACCTGGCCCCTCCCATTTTCCCCCTTCTGCAATATTTTGCACTTCCAGTGACTGACCCAACACATGATTGGCAGCTGAGGAGGTGGGCCCATGTCTACCGTCCGAGCGTGCCGATTGGCTGCAGCTGTTGAGGGGAAAATGCGCAGTGAGAGAGAGAAAAGGCGAGAGAGTCTCTCTCTCTCTCTCTCTCTCTCTCTCTCTCTCTCTCTCTCTCTCTCTCTCTCTCTCTCTCTCTCTCTCTCTCTCTCTCTCTCTCTCTCTCCGTCACTCGAGTCACAGCGCCAGAGGAAGACCAGGCGGAAAAAGCGTTTTTTTTTTACCCCGCAAGAACTTTGTCGTCTTCCTTGACGAGTCCGGCTCCAGATAAACGTCGGGCATTTTAGGCGGGGATGGAATGGTGACTGCGGAGTCGCCTGGACGGCGGCGCGTGACCGCGCCCACCCGGCCATCCGTTTACCTTTAGCGAGCGTGATCCAAGCACCTGAAGGCGCCGCCTCGCGACGTCCTCCAGAGGGCGACGTTGCGATCCAAGCGCCGGCGCCCGCCGTCTTTTCTCCGGCAACCGAAGCGACATGATCGGCGTCAACAGCATCCAGTCGGCGAGCCGGCCGCGTTCGCGCTCGTCGGGTTCGGTGCGGAGCCCCCGCCGTTCCCGAGACCCGCAGTCGTTCCGGCGCTCCAGGACGCCGCGCTCGCGCTCGCTCAAGCCGCTCGCCTTCCCCGACCTGCTGGGTCAAACGCAGGAGGAAGCGCCCAGGAACGCCAAGCGCAAGAGTGGCCAGAAAAAGAAGGTGGTCGAGCAGGAAGAGACGCCATTTGTCCGTCGCTCCGCCGCGGCCTCGTGGACAATCGACGTCCTGACGCTTGAAATTGGCGATTCCGGCCCCAATGTTGTCACCGGTGGCCCGGACGAGCGTCCCGCTCGGGTCACCGGATCGGCGGCGGGATTTTGGGACGCTCCTTGTGCCGTTTGCGCGCTTCGGAGTTCTTACGCGAGGAATGTCAAAGTCGGGACGGTTGCCGGCAAAATGGCTTCTCAACTCAATCGCTGGCATTGCCCAAATTATTCGGGAATTGAAAAGCGTCATTGCCCAGTTTGTTGTGGGTTTTTGTTGCTTGGGTGCCGAGAAAGCACCGGTCAGACCTCTGGCGATGTCTTTTCCCTTCCGCGTGGGGGCAGCATTCGCCTTTGGTCCATGTTAGCGCTTTGTTCTTTCTTCAGCTGTTGTTAAAGCGCGAAATCAATCAATGCGGAGCGGAATTCTGTGGGTCCTGAAATGGGAGTGAACGTGACAAAAACCCTGGCACCGGAGCGGACACATTGAATGCGTGAACGTCTCGAATGTTGAAAGGCGTGGGAGCACGAAAGCTAATGCTAAGCTAACTTGCGCGCTTTGTGTGTTTGTTTTGGCAGTCGTTGTACGCATCCATCAAGAAGGACAAACTCCAGTGGCCCACGTGAGTTTGCATAGCGCGGACGGCGAAGGACGGCGGCGCAATTTGCCCTTCACGTGCCGCTTGTTTGTCCAGCGACGAGGACGACCTCCGAACGTCCGCCTCGGATTCGGCGGACGCTCGAACAGACTCGGCCTCGCGCACCTTGAAGCGCGGCGGGACGGGCCGCCACCGGCTGGCGGCGGCGGCGCAGCGGGCCGACGGCGACTTGTACAAGAGCGGCTTCCTGGTGCGCAAAGTCCACGCCGACGCCGACGGCAAGAAAAGTACGTCGGCGTCTCGTCGTCCGCAAAAGGCGGAAACGTCCGAGCTGTTGCCGTTTTTTGTTGTTGCGTGGCAGCGGCGCGGGGCAAGCGAGGATGGAAGTCCTTCTACGCCAGCTTGAGGGGCCGCGTTCTCTACCTGCAGAAGGTAAATGAAAATCCGGCTCGGGGGCCAAATGCGGCCCCTGGCCCATTTTCATTCGGCCCGCAGCCTCCGTGGTAAAAGCCACCGCGTCTGGCTCGCATGCAGAATGAAGACATTGGGCAGTGGCGCTAACTTCTGCCATCCGGAGGCTCAATTAGGAACGACAACTTGGTATCACAGTCAGTGATTGAATTTTCTCCAATGGCGACAAAAGAACAATTAGAGTGATACCTTGCTTTTCAACCATAATCCATTCCAGAAACCGCTTTGTTCAAAAACCGAATGGGCACTTCTTATTATAATCAATGTCATTTGTTTTCATTTGTTCCAAGACTTTTTAAAAGCACTTTTGATTATTATTTTAGTTTACCGCATCAACGGTACACGAGCAGCTCATTTTATAATAATAAATAATAATACATTTTATTTCAAGCGCCTTTCAAAACACCCAAGGACACTTTACAATAAAAACAATAAAACAAAGCACATAACAATAAAACCATAAGTAAAATGATACATTTTAAAATACGATCAAGACAAACTTTCTTTTCACCAATTTTATTTCACTTGAACATTGGAAGAAAAAAAGATCTTTGTCTGTTTGTAACAGGACGAGTACGGCGCCGAGCGCCAGCTGACGGAAGACGACGTGAAAAACGGCGTGTCGCTGCACCACGCGCTGGCCATGAGAGCGGCCGACTACGCCAAGCGGCCCAACGTCTTTTACCTGCGCACCGCCGACTGGAGGGTCTTCCTCATGCAGGCGCCGTAAGCGAATCGCAAAGGGAGCCATTTTGAAAGCTAAAGTGCACTTTTGACGTGTCACTCGCCGCTGCCACCGCCATCTTGGATGTGACCGAGCAAGAACATTTGTTGCACTTGCGATTAGCACGTAGCCGTCGACCGCTAAGGCATGCGTGTGTCTCTCTCTCTCTCTCTCTCTCTCTCTCTCTCTCTCTCTCTCTCTCTCTCTCTCTCTCTCTCTCTCTCTCTCTCTCTCTCTCTCTCTCTCTCTCTCTCTCTCTCTCCCCCTCCCTCGGCAGGTCTCGCGAGGACATGCGCTCGTGGATCACCCGCATCAACGTGGTGGCGGCCATGTTCTCGGCTCCTCCCTTCCCGCCCGCCATCGGATCGCAGAAGCGCTTTGCTCGCCCCCTGCTGCCGGGATCCGCCAGCAAATTGTCGCAGGTCGCCATTTGCCCTTTTGCCTCCCTTGCGAGCCGCGCGCTTGACCTTTCATTTGTTTTGCGTGGCAGGACGAGCAAGCGGCGTCTCACGAGGCTCGCTTCCGAGCGGCGTCCGCGGACTTGGACCGGCTGGTTGCCGCCGCGCCGGACCGGAAGGTTAAAGGTCGCGAGTTGGACCAGCAGAAGGCACGACGGGAATATTTGGAGTTTGAGGTCAGGGATACTTTGCGTCTTCAGAATGATAAGATTGAAAAATTGTTTGTAAGACAGTAATTAACTCATTCGCTGCCATTCCCAAATTTATTCGGGTTGTGGGTGGGGCTGCCGATAATGCGCTGGTCAGACCTCTGGCAATGTTTTTCCCACCCACGAGGGGGCAGCATTTTCTTTTTGTCCACGTTAGCGCTTTGTTACAACTTCAGCTGTTGTTAAAGCGCAATCAATATCGTCTTGTATTTTGTACCGCCGTCCCCATTTCAAGCTCAGATAACTCCAGAGCCATATCACTTAGGAATTAACTCTTTTTTTTTCTGATGAAAGCAGTCAGTCTAAGGTTTCTTACGCTACATTGAATGTTGAGGTAGTCCAATATTGTGTGGTTTCCTGCAATTGGAGTGAAAATGACAAAAACCCTGGCACTGGAGCCGCACGTATCTGCACATCATTTGGCAGTGAATGAGTTAATGGTGACGTCATACCTTTCCCCACCCAGAAAACACGTTATGGTACATACGCCATGCTGCTCCGAGCCAAGATGTCCGCCGGCGAGGAGGATTTGGCAGCGTTTGAGGCGCGACTCTTTGAGGACGGCGGCGGAGGAGGAGGAGGAGGTGACCCGCACTTCAGTCCTTCGCCGCCGCCGCACGCCGACGGCAAAGAGAAGACGCGCGGCAGCAAAAGTTTCAAGGTCGCCACCTCGCATTTGCTGTGCGACGGCAGCGCCCAGCCAGAAGAGCAAAGCGGGAAGAACGACAACACGCCGCCGCCGCAAGCTGACAAATTTCCATCCAGACAGGAAGTGACGCTGTGACGTGCGCGCGCGCAATAACGCAGCGTGGGAAAAAAGGGAGGAAGGAAGAGGGGTGGGGGGGGATGCGCTTCATCTAAGAAATTGATGCCGGCGCTCCCCCCCCCCCTTCTGATGCTGTTGACATGGCAACAGACGGAGCAAATCGCCATGGCAACTATGGCCACAGCCTGAAGGAGTGTCGTCATGACAACGGGAGACATCCTCATCATCAGGACCGTAATAATGACCGCACACTACAGCTGTTGAATATATTTATTGATCACCACGCACACGTCAACATGTTTTTCAGGAATGAACACAAATATGGTTGTCATCTTAAATGACGACCGGGGAACTTGTTTTTTTGCTTATTTTTGTGGGTGAGTGAGTGAGTGGTGGCATGTCGAGTTGACGCTCAGTGATTGACTGCGGGCGGCTGCTCGTCTTCTATCGGCTGACTGCTGAAGCCGCTGTCCACTGTCGATTCTGAATTGAGCACAGATAACAAACGGCCATCATCGTCATTGAGTGGCGCCTTGAGATCAGTGTTTGAGCACGCTCTTTTCTCAAATGTTTCTTTTCCTGCCCAATAGAATAGAAAGAATGTATCTACGTATCATGATTTCCATGCTTCAAATCAATGTGTTATGTTGGCCACCATTCTGAGTCACCAAGACCGAGGACGGTGCAATAATATTCGTCGCTCTTCGCAGAGGATAAATAATGTACACCTGTTCGTCTGCGTGTGTTGCAGCACTGTTTGTGTCCAAAAATCCATTGCCCCATAGGCTTTTGACGCCACAACTATCAATGCTAATCATTACCCTGCCTTCGGTGTTTTCCATTGTGTTAGCATTAAGCTAGCAGAGGCTTTTTTGTTTTCAAGTTGATTTTTTCACTCAACTTGGCTAAGTCCTGTCCAGAGTGCAAATTGTCACCTGTACGGCGGATGGAAAACATTTTCGACATTGGCTAATATGGGCTGCTCACCTGAGCCACTTTCATCATTTTGCCTCAGTGATTGAAGCGCTCGCATAAGCTCACATTAAGCTCACGTTAGCTGCCGAGTGACAGCCGGCGAGTGTTATCATGAATTCGTTTGTGGAATGCCAATAAACAGCAGGCAGAACAAGTACAACGCGAATAAAGACGGCCTGACGTTGCTTTTTGCATGTTGCGAAAAAAAGCTGACAATGAAAACCGGATCTATAAAATGGTCTTTGGTGTCGTTAAACTATTGACTTAATAAACGTTTATCTTTACGAGACAGAAAATCTCTTGCTCGCTAAACACTCGTGGAACTTTTCTCTCCATTCGTAACATACCGTCTGCAATTCAGAGGTGACGTCTAATTTTGAAAAATAGGAGCCGGCATACAGTTTCCGGCCAGGGACTTTGGAGACAGGTGTGTGAGGACTGAGGACGACTAATTGACTTTCCAGTCCATAGCACGGCGCGAACGACTCGGGCTATTTTACTCACTAACCAGGTAGACAGGAAGAAAATCGTGAAAGTAATGAAAGAACGGCAACAACCGCCGCAGGAGGAGATTTACAAGTTGTTCCCGTTTGGTGCCGCCATCGCCACTCGAGCGATGGTGGCCGAACGTCCACCACGTCGTCGTCGTCGTCGTCACACACGTAAGTAACGTTTACCGGACTGGGACAATCCAAAAGAAAACGCCTTATACCATTTGAAATCAGCTTTTTTCCCGAATATTTTAGAGATGTATTAAAAAAAATACGATCGTACTAACTAAATAACACGCAGCAGTCGTTTCCGCCAGAAATAAAATGGAGGGAAAAAAACAACATGAATTGCTTTGGATGTACGCCGTTAAGACTAAAACCTTGGTTTGGTCTGAGGCTCTTCAACAAGTTAAGCGACGAAACGAAAATGGTTGTTAATGTTTTGACGCGTCTGTCTGAAATTGTCCAATTGGAGATTTGAACGGTCTCGCGTTGAAGCGGAAGTAAACGTCAAACGCCGTGGGAAATCGTCTCATCATCCACTATCCATATTTTTGACCCAGCTCAAAAAGGGAAAGAAACCATTTGTGTGAATTGATCTACGCCAACTACACAGAATAAGGCGACGCCATCAACTTCTCCTCTGCTAATAGATGACAGAAGGGCCAACCTTCATCAGTACTTTTTGTAAATTGGACTCAGATGTGTTCCCCAACCCCCCTCATGTGAAATATGTGCATTAGCTGCTAAGTCAGACTGTCACCCACCAATAATTGAGCGATTTTGTTTCACATTAATTGAAAACATTCGATCCAAATGTCCATTCCATTATTATATAATAAAGACAATAAGATTTCAAGAGGTTAGATGTGTAAGACATTCAGGATGAAGGACAAACTGGTTTTGGGACAATAAAGTGCACTGAGTGAAGGTGAGACCAATGACGTCAGGTGGACTGCTTGACATTGAGAGCCCCACATTTGAGGCCCCGCATTCTGGTCTTCCCGGATATGGTGAGTGGATTACCTCTAAATCGGAGCCAGCTCCTAACTTAGACAATTAATTCATTCAATTAATAATTGTATTTCTCGAGCACTTTAAAACAACCACTGTCTAGATCCAAAATTCTGTACAGAGAGCAAAAGGAATTCATATGACAATAAAATAAGAAATTAAAAATGAGAGTAGAAAGTCAAACTAAGAACCACGTTGCGTGCCAAGTCAAAAGCCAAAGAATATTTTTTTGCCGGGGTTGCCGATAAAGTGCTGGTCAGACCTCTGGCAATGTTTTTCCCTTCCACGAGGGGGCAGCATTAGCTTTTGTCCATGTCCATGCTTTGTTTCGCCTTCGGCTGTTGTTACAGCGCGATATATGTATTGTATTGTATTGTATTTTGTACATCTGCCCCCAATTCAAGCTCAGATAACTTTAGACCCATATAACTTGGGAATTAACTATTTTTTTCTGATGAAAGACTCCCCGTCTAAGATTTTTGCGCTGAATTGCATGTTTACGTAGTCCTAAACCTCAATATTCTGTGGGTCCGGCAATGTTAGTGAAAATGACAAAAACCCTGGGACTGCAGCGGACACATTTTTGCACATGGTCTAACAGTGAATGAGTTAAAAAAGAACAGTGCAATGTATAGGGAGCTCGCGCGTTTGTCCGCACCTTGTCTGAGTTTGTCTGGCGGCGGCGCGTGCGCGTCAGCGCAATTCTGCTGGCCGTGGCGGCGCAGCAGGCGGGCGCCCTCGTGCACCCCCAACGACTCCAAAGCCTCCAGTACATCTTCCACGGGACCGCCCCCAAGCTGTGCCGCCATGACAGCGACCAAAATGAGAAAAAGGAGGACGGTGACCACGTCCATTAGGACGCGGAGGGGGTGTGGCATCCTGACCTGGTAGTGTTGCAGGAGACTGTGGCAGGGGGCGGGACTATCCCGGTAGAGGTGAGCCAGGGTCTTCATTCCCAATTTGTCGGCCAGTTTGTCCCACGGAACGCCCGCGTCGCTCAGTGTGTCCACCAGCTCACGCAGCATCCACGCGTCCATGTGCCAACGCTCACCATCTAGAACGTCAAAGATCGAAACCACAAAGATTCATTTACTTTACTTGCAAAAGGACGGCGGATTGCCACGCAAAAAAAACCAAAACAAAAACATGGAGGAAGTGACACGCAAAAGATGGACGGACGGACGGACAGATGAGACAAACCTGCTCTGTCTTTGATCTTGTCGGTCAAGTGGCGAACAGACACGGACGTCAGAAGCTTCCGAACCTGTCGCATCAGACGATTACTCCCCCTTCCGGGAATGACTACGTGACACTTTTATCTACCTTGTGACATTTGGCCAGATCCAGCGCCGTGTGGCCGCCCATTGCTCTCTTCCGGCAGCTGATCGGTTGTGAGGATGCCTCGGTCCCCGCCTCTTCTTCTTCTTCATCGGAGGAGGAGCTTAAAACGAGCGGCTCGTCGTTCTCCGCGTCTTTGTCGGCGCCTGAAGGCAAAGCGTCAGAGAGTGGCCGTCCTTGGGCGGGAGGCGGGGCTTGGTGCGCTCATACCGGCGGCCAGCAGAACGGAGCACAGCGCGTGCGCCTGGGCGGCGGCCGCCAGGTGAAGAGGCGTGTTTCCCCCAAAAGTGCGAGCGTTCACGTCCGCCTTCAGCTACAAAAAATCAAAACGCGACTCAGGACCGTCCTCATTGGACCAAAAAGCCACAGGATGCGCGTCGCGCGCTTACCTCCGTGACCAGCGTGCAGGCGACCTTGAGGAGGTTTTGATTGATGGCCATGTGCAGAGCCGTGTGTCCGCCTTTCAGCTCGGGGGCGTTGACCTTGGCGCCGCTCTCCACCAGCAGGCGCAGACAACGGTGACCGTCCAGACGAACCGCCAGGTGAAGCGGGGCCGTACCTGACGCCGTGGCAAATGCACGCGTTAAGGCAATTCGCATATTGTCTTTTTCTTACACGTCCTTGTTATGATACATCCGGTCGATGATGTCACATCCTGCCGCTCTTTCCAAAAGCTCTCCCAAACAGCTAGGCCGTTCTCTCCTCCTCTCGCGCCTTAATTAATCAAATAATGAATAAATGACCCGAACATCTGGTGCCGAAACACGGGAGTCTCAACTACAGCAAGTCCACGTTCTCGTTTTGCCTGAAGGCAACACGAATAAAAAAGAAAAGTTTACAATTGCGCCTTCAACTCACTCTCGCTATGCCAACGGCTCCCCCCCTCAACCCTTGCAAAGGCGTCTAGCGCCTCATGCAAGATGGCGGGTCTTCGTCAGAATGACATCTCACTCAACTGACACGCGTGATGAAATGACTCCAAAAAGACCAGATGGCATGATGAGCCACGCCCTCCCCCTCACCGTGGTAATCGGCTGCGGTCAAGAGGTGGGCGTGTCTTTCCCCCAGGTTAGCCAGCGCGGCGCGTAGCGTGGCGACGTCGCCGCCCAGCGCCGCCAGGTGCAGCGGGCAGCGTCCGTCTCGGTCCCGCACGCCGGGGTCGGCCCCCGCCCTCATCAAGGCCTCCACCACCCGCGCTTGACGCGTCAGCACCGCCAAGTGGAGCGCCGTCTGACGGGCAAATCACATTCCACGCCGTCGCCGACGTTTTCCTTCACGTGATTTGTTCCCCGTCCGCCGACTTTGTTTTGCGGTGTACCGACCTGCTGAAGATGGTTGGCGACGTCGAGTACGTGCCCCCGCCCGCTGCTATGCAAGGTGTCAATCAACTGGCACGTGACAGCCATTTGCTGGCGGATGACTGACAGGTGCAGGGGACTGCGGAAGGAAAAGAGGCGGGACTTTAGAAAGGAAGTAGCGTCCGGCAAGGGAGGGGGGTCCTTGAAATCTGACTGACGTGTCTCCGACGGCGTCCCGCGTGGCGCAAAGGCGTCCGTGCGGGCCCAGGAGGAACCGAACGTCGCCGCTTGCGCAGTAGCGAAGGAGGGCGGAGCGAGCTTGACGTGCGGCGCCGGACGCTCCGGCCTGGAAGGCGGCAGCTGCGGATGGGTCGCGTTACAACACAGCAACCCGTCACAAATTGTGACCTTTGAACGACCCTTAGCGCGACGTGCTAGTAGGTGACCTACCGATGACTGACAGTTGCCTGTGTTGGGAGGCGGAGCCAACCATGTGCGTTCCACCTCCTCCGAAGCGCCCGACGTTTCCTGAGTAGAAAACTCCGCCCCCTCCTGATCCCCCCACTGCGCCGTTCATGTGCTGGTTGAAGTGAAAACCTCAAGGAGAGAAAAAACCAGGCAAAAGCTTCACGATTGCGTTCGGCTTTGGTTGTTTGGATTGGTCTCACCATCACCCGTAGCTCCTCCCCCTCCAAATCCGCCGCCGGCTCCTCCGCCGCGTTCGCCGCCCCCTCGCCAAGGCTCGTAGTGAGGGAGGGGCTTCTGTTTCTTTTTCAGAACCTCCTCTTTGTCTGAATGGGACCCCAACAAGAACATCGCGTGGGAAAAAGCAAAAAAATTAATTTTCCAAGTGGGTTTATTTCTCGATTCAAAGCAAAAGGCTCCAAATCCGAACGCTCGGAAGACTGCAAGGAAACGGCAACTTGTGCCCGCTTTATATTTCTCGATTGGGATAGGTCAAAGGTTACAAAAGTAACGCGGGAGGAGGACGAGCGAGGTGAAGGAGCTGACCTTGAACGTGCGGGATGTACGTGAAGTGTTTGGGGTCGCTGCAGTCGCCCGCCTTTTTCCTCTTGAGCTGCAAGAAGACGGTGACGGGCCGCTCCAGCTCGGTCGTGTGGTACGGCGGCGTCTTGAACACGATGGCGTACTGGCGGAGGGAAGGCAAGGGAGGAATGATGGAAGGAATCCAAGTCAGGAAAAAAGGGAGGGAGGAAGGAAGGAAGAATGGAAAGAATCCAAGGAAGGAAGGAACCCAAAGATGGAAGGAAGGAAGCCAAGGAAGAATGGATGGAACAAACCCAAGGAGGGAAGGAAGGAAAGAAGGCCCCTAAGTCAGGAAGGAAGGGACCTGAGGAGCAAAGGAAGGAAGGAACAGAAGAAAGGAAGGAAGCCAAGGTCACGTGAGATCTGGAAGCAGGCCTGCGGGCAGCCTCCATTCGCCTCACCTGCTTGTGGACGTCAGTCGGAGCAAAGTCGCCGAAAGCTTCCCAGCCGCCGTCCTCGTCCTCGTAGAAGCGGATCTCGATGTCGTCTGCGGCAAAGATTGACCATCAGCGCCTTTGCCTCACTCCATGTTTCGGGATGTACGTGCTTACGACGGCCTAACTCACAGGCCTATTAATCGCTGACCAATGAGGAATCTGGCTCGACAATTCCAACCGCGGTGGTCATGTGACTAAACATGACGTCTTAACGCGACCGCGTTTGCGCCGATTACAAGGATTTTATGCGAGCGCGGAGATCCACCAGCATACGTTAACCTTTGAGAGCTTTGCCTGAACGATATTTTGATATGGTGTTTGGCGGACGAAACATGCCTACTTGGCACCTTTTTGGACTTTGTCACAGAGGAGGAAGATCTCGTCTCCTCCGAGCACTGATCCACACGTCTTGTCTATGCGGGAGATCTTCAGGTTGGAAGCGTTTGGAGATTCTGGCATCAGTGGGAGAAAAACTGGGGTGAACGACCGAGGCGCTCGGTCCGTTTGGGGAGGGGGAGCGGCGCTGACGGGGAACCCACTGCTATCGTAGATGGGGTTGGACACCACGGCCTTGAGCGCTCGCGTGAACCCCCCGTTGCTGTCTTTGAGGAAGGCGGTGAACTTGAGCCTGACGATGTTGAGGTCCACCATCTTCGACAGCTCCTTGGCCTCTTTACTCAGGGCACTCTCCTCCGCCGCCGTCAGGTGGGCCGAGCCTCCCCGACGCCGACGCCACTCGTCTCGAAGACGACGCGTCAGAACCTCCACTACTCCTTTCTTGGTCACGTGGAGGATACCCAGGTTGCTGAAACTGCGACCGCGAGAGACCCAAGATGTCAAAAGCGTCCAGAACGGACAACCGCCGTACGAAAGACCAGATAGGATCGCTAACGAGGCGCTCGGGTCGTTTGGTCCCACGTCCAGGGTGCAGGTCCCGTTCTCGTTGCAGTGACGTCCCACCAGGCTGTGAGCGTGAACGCGGGGCGGGTCCGTGTGGGTCACCAACTGGACTTCCACCCGCGCGTGACCCACATAGTTGTTGATCTGGCATACGTGCGGAAAAACTCAACCGGGGTGCCAAAGCCTCGAGGAGGGCGTTGGAGCAGCGCAGCTCACCTTGACCGTAGGGTACGTCCTTCTGTTCTTCTCGCTGGAGGCGCCCGGCAAGCCGCCGTGCGACGGACCTTCGCACTCGTAACGAAAACGAAATCCACGCTAGCAAAATGGTTGCAAGAAGAAGACAACAATAGGTCACAAAGTCCAAAACAAAAGCCCACGCTAGCTAGCTAGCTAGCGCGTTTGCTGCTCACCTGTTTGGGCTCTTCGATGATTTGGATGTAAGGTCCGTGTGCTGAAACACCCAAACAAGTTAGCGGAGGCGCGCGGTTGTGACGTTGATGATGTCATCACCGCAAGACCAGATTACCTGTCTCGGGTATGTATGTTTCGGTCTTCACGTCCACCGGAGGAATGTATTCGTACGGCGTCAAGTTGAACTGTAACTGAAACCGCCACGCGCGGGCATGTCGGTCACGCTACGTTAGCAATGAGCTAATCGAATTGCCCTTTTGTAAAGATGCCATTTGGGGCACCGACGTGACGTCCAATCAAAAGATGGCAAAGAACTTACGTCGCTGTCGTAGCCGTTGATCAATTGAGCCTCCGTCATTCTGTAGAAGATGGAAAGAAAAACCAAAATGACTTGTTTGCTTCCTGGCATGGTCGCATCGCATGAGGAAAGTCCCATTTGGCGGCATTATCATTGCTGTCCTTTTCGTCCACGTGTTACCTTGTAAAAAGTATTATTGGGAAATGTAGTTTGAGAGAGGCCTGCAGAGTTTTGGATCAAGTGAGCTCAGGAATTGCACCGTAAAGTCCGGCATCGACGCTACCTAACGGTAACCGCGGTGACCACGCTCAGGGGTCCAACCCGATAACTAAAGTTATTCTGCTGAAGAAAAAAAAACATTTTCAAGTCAAAATGTTATTTAACTTGACAAACCTTTATTTCATCAATTATTTGGAAAGAAAGTCTTTTTTTAACTCATTCACTGCCATGACCGAATTTATTCGGGAATTGTAATGCATGGCGTGGAACGCCCTTCCCGAATTTGTTCGGGTTTTGGGGTTTTTTTTCCTTGCAAGGGGGGTGCAGATAAAGCGCTGGTCAGACATCTGGCAATGTTTTTTTTTTCCTCTTCCACGAGGGGGCAGCATTCGCCCCCATTTCAAGCTCAGATAACTCCAATGAACTCTTATTTTCTGATGAAAGAAGAGAGTCTAAGGTTTCTTACACTGTATTGAATGTTTATGTAGTCCTAACACTCAATATTCAAAGTCAAAGTCAGCTTTATTGTCAAATATGCTAATATGCATGACATACAGCACATTCTGTGCATTCTGTGGCTCCTGCAATTTGAGTGGAAATGACAAAAACCCTGGCACCGGAGTGGCCACATTTTTGCACATCGACTGGCAGTGGATGGGCTAGAGTTTGACATCGAAATATGTTATATAATGTTTTTATACATTATACATACATATGCGCTTAGAAATTAAATGTATTATTATGTTTGTAATAAGACACATTTCATGTAATCCAATATTACAATCCAATGACTATATTTAATGATTGCATTTTAGTCATCAAAGATTTTATTTCAAAATGTTTGTAATTTCGGCGCGTGGATGGCCAGATTAATAAAGTTGTACTAGCGACCCCTAGTTGTCCGAATGTAGAGCTATAAAACCTCACGCAAATCTCCGGACACGTCTTTGCACAATCGCATTCGCGATTCGGGTACGGTGGGACTTTTGCAACAAAAATGTAAGCAAAATGATTCCAGATCACTTTTGCTCACTTGTCGGCATATGGCAAATACCTGATGGTGATGGGTTTGGCCATAAATCCGAGTTACGCTGAAATTAGTCTCATCTCCTCCTTATTATTATGTTGATTAATCAAAAAAGCAACGTGGGTGAAATAATAAGAGTCATTTTTACCTGCTGCCGATGTGCGAGTAAGTTGAAGAAACTGTCAGAAAGTGGAAAAGGAAACAGGAAAGGAACTCTACGTACTTCCCATCAGAACTTTCACAACAACCTCTATCTTTCCTTCACGCGATGCAATTACAAATATTAAAATGACGTAATTTGTGCTTCACTTGACAGTCACCTCCTTCTCAAAAAAACTACAACCGAGATTATCAGATGAGTTTAGGAAACGGCGAAGATTCGACGCCCCTCGTAACACAAGACCTTTATTCTGAAAGGAACGTTTGGTTTGCGGAAGCACTGTTCGCGCTCACCTACGTAATTGGGCTGGGGAAGCGACGTTACCATCGCAACCGCCAGCCTGTCAGTCAGAGCGGAAACCCCCTCAGATGGCGGGGAATTCCGGACCTAGTACAAAGCTCTGATTGGTGCACAGGCGTAAGTTTGGCGTGTTGACGCAAATATAGTTAAAAACGAAAGCATATCTCTCAACTTATACGTTTTTCCCTCATTTTTTATCATTTCAAGTAATGTACAGTGTACCACAACTATTATACGGGGGAAAATAAATTAAAAACAATTGTGAACCGATCTCACAGACCATTCGTCGGATTGGGAAAAAAAAGCATAAATTGCGCATGCGCGGTGAGCTGTCTGCCATTCCGTTTGTTAGCGTTTTTTTAAATCATTTTAAACAACTTTTTGTACGGGAATTGTAATCATTTATGAGGGTTATTTATTATCCAAGGTTGACAAGTATGTGAAAGGCACATTGTGGAAACAAATAAATATATTTCAGCTATAAAAAAATGGAATGCCTACATTGGGTCGGCCATTTTGAAATTGGATCATGTTGTGATTCAAAACTAATTGAAGCGTGAAACAATGTTACACGATGACTGAAACAATATGATGTAATACATAATTTTCACTTTCTTGTCGGACAGCAAATCTCTTGCTTCAGACATCAAACTTTTCATTCATCCATCCCTCCATTTTTATCTTATCTCACAAAGTTTGCTGCCTTACAACATTTTATTATCAAAGAAATACGATTTTGACATGAAAATAACTTTCTCGGAAAGCACATTGGAAACGCTGCCTCCTTTTTCCAAAGCCGCATTTGGCAAACTTTTATTACATTAAACCGGCGCGTCAACAAAGCAAAAATACGCTCTTTGTCGTCGTATTTGGAATGTTTGTGAAATTTGAAACGCGAGCAAATGGACAAATGGCAACAAGAATGGAGAAAGAACCGAGGCAGATGTGGCAGGATGCTCGGCGTTTCCCCCGTTGCTTGAAAACCGAGAAGATATGAAATGCTCAAATGTTACAAGTCGGCACACGTACAACAATCCACAGGTCAGTCTTTAATTGTGTCCTATGCAAAAATGCCTTGAGGGACATTTCGATGAGTCATGTGACCTTGATCTTGATGATGATGAGACTAAGACTATTTGAAATTCAAAAGCTCTTTTTGGGAGACATTTTGAACAGACAATCATTTTTCTTCCCCTTTCTGCAACTTTATCCTTTTAAGGCTGGCGGCGTTGTCATCCCACATCGACAAAGTGCATGACTGATAAGCTACGTAAAGATGAGTCCTGCCTCGGCGTAAACTTGGAAGACTTTCTCGATGGCGTTGACGTAGGCGGCCGTTCGCAAGTCCAAGCCCAGCCGGAAGGCGCTGGCCGTGCGCATGATTTGCTGCGGGAAAGACGACGACAGACAAAAAGTTTGAGGGCGGACAGGACGCTCGTGCACGTGCATGGGGTGAGGGGCGGGGCTTACCCTGGCCGAACGCTCCATGGTGAAGGCCAAGCCCGAGTGAACGATGTCCTTTTCTGACGCCCCCTGCGGCGGCGCAGTACAGGTATGAGCACACGTACCCAATCACAAACACACATGCTACTTGACTGACAGTGTCTATAAAATAAGAGCTGCCATTTTGGGACTTTTTGAACGGTTGTTGGAAAAAAAAGAGGTTTCTAGTTGTTTGCTGCCACTTCTGGAAAAGTCCACCTGATAGCAAAAGAATCACATTTTGTGTACTTCAAACGAGGGCTGAAATTGAAGGCTTAGCTTAATGCTAACATACAATGGAAAATGCCATTGGCATGCTGGCCATTAGCATCCCATGAAGCTCTTGACCGGAATGGGCGGTTACAATTCAAAGTGGCTGCGTTTCCCCTTTTCCGATGGATTCACTTTGCCGCGTCTCAACAATTGGGTGCGCATTACACGACTCACCGCTATACGTGCCTGGAACTCTGAAGTGGGGACGACGGGAATGGCACCGCCATGTTTGCCAAACTTCCTCTCCAGACTTTCTTGGACCGACACTGAGGAGGGAAAAAATGGTGTGCTCATCAATCAATCAATCATCAAAGAACGGTATTGGATTGCACGAGGTTAGAACTCCAGCTAGCGGATGGATGGGCACCGCTATGGCTTTTGCGCCGACTCACTCAGCAGGTGGTAGTTGGAGTCCCTCTCGTACTTGAAAGTCAGGCGGCCGTAGCTGACGTGATTCAGGTTCTTCAGCCACTCAAAGTACGACACGGTCACGCCGCCCGCATTTAGGTACATGTCCTGCATGGAGGTGGAGGGCGGGAGGGTCAGGGGTCAGCGTGACAAGTCAGCAAAAGGACAAAACCTCACCGGGATAACCAGGATGTTTCTGTCCAGGAAGATGCGGTCGGCCTCGGGCGTGGTCGGACCGTTGGCGCCCTCGGCGATGATCTGCATAAACAACATGGACGCCATCAGCAGTCCAAAATGGCACCCAAGTAGGCTGTCTCGCGCGCCTTGCTCTTTTTGTCTTTTCTTTTGTTGCGCGTCATACGGACTGTTTTTCAGCATTTTTTGCCACCACATTCATCAAAGAGGAGATTCTGCCGAGTGGCTTGACCTTTTCGGCAGCACCAATATGCCGGCACCATTTTTGATGAGGAGGAATGTCGGTGCCATTTGATTTGACTATCATCGCTGGACAGCTCTGTGGCGATTGTGCTTTCTTGCACCTATAATGGCTTGAGGAGCCCGCGGCGAGAAGAAAGGAGCGTCAGCGCAGAGCGCCGATGCGCATGTGGAACGGTGGCGGCTTGGAATTGAAGCGGATTTACACGGGACAATCCCTTTTCGTCAATGGATGTGATGACTTCATGTTTACTTTCAACATTTAGCTGGTATCATACGAGCACATTTCACCATGACGGTCCTGATCCACTGGTGAAAAGGACGTGAAATACAGCGGATGCAATCGCATGCCGCAAAGAATGAAAAAATGACGCAGCTAGCGAGCAACCGCGCGACCTTGGCCTTGACGTCGGGTGCGTTTCTTTTGGTGAGCTGCTTCTCCCCGGCGGCCGGGATGAGGATGTCGCAGTCGGCCTCCAGGATGCTCCCCTCGTAGGGCGAAGCGTCGGGGAAGCCCACGATGGTCCCGTTGGCCTGCAGACACGCGCAGAGTTGCCTCTTTGGTTCCGCCCGCGGCGAGGCGACAGGGTGAGGTTCCCCGCACCAGTTTGTAGTCCTCCAGTTCTTTGGGGTCGATGCCGCCCGGATTCCAGATGCTCCCGTCGATCTCGCCGACTCCCACGCATTTGGCTCCGTAGCGGTGAAGGTAGCGCATCGAGTGGAGACCCACGTTGCCAAAACCCTGAAGTGCAAGATGAGGCCCAAGACAACATGCTGCAGATCAATGGCCAAAATAACCCGCCGGCCCCGCGCTCCCCTCCCCAAAGGTGGCTACCTGAATGACAAAAGTCTTATCGTGGAAACCGGGACACATTCCCAGCTGGCTCATGAAAGCCGCCTCGTTGACAAAGTTCTCGATGCCATGGAAGACGCCTCTGCCGGTGGCCGAGATGCGTCCGTGGATGCCCCCCTGGCTGATGGGCTTGCCGGTCACGCAGGCGTGAGCGTTGATATCCTGGGGTGGGCCGACGCGCCAGTTGACAAGCCGGTGGGCGGGCGACGCCGGCGGCGGGTGGGCGACTCACGTTGTAGCCCATGGTGGTGGCGAAGGTGTCGGCGATCCAGGACATTTCTCGCTCCCCCGTGCTCATGTCCGGAGCTGGCACGTCGATGCCGGGTCCTGCGCAGCGGCAGCAACAACAAAAATGGGCTTTTGGAGCTTCGCCGTGAAGCTATTTGTCACACCGATGTCTCTTTTCTCAAAAAGGGAAACACAATGTGGGACAAACAAACAAAGGCAAAGCAACGCATACACTTGAGCTCTCTTCTTTTTAATGTGGCGCATTTTCCGATGTATAAGGCGCACCCAAAAGCCTTGATTTTCTTCCAAAGATGACTCTGCGCCTTATTATTATGTGGAGTCCTATTGAGCCGCAACAGGTCTAGCGACTGCTGTCAGCAGCCACCGACTACCCCCAGCCTCTACTGTAGCATCTTACTTATCATTGGAACATTTTTGAAGAACTATTTTTAGAGCCTATTTGGAAAACTTTTCATTCGTTGAAGGTGCGCCTTATATATGGAAAAAGTTTGAAAATACAACATTCATTGGGGGTGCGCCTTATACTCTGCAAAATACAGTATTTATTTATATTTTTTTTTGGGGAGGAGGCCTCACCAATGAAGCCTTTCTTGGCGAGCTCCACGGTGAACCTCCTGGTGATCTTCTCCAACTCGTGGTCCTGGAAACGATCGACTGTGACCATCTCAAAATCGAGGTTATCACACAACAGAATGGGATGACAGGGTGGAGACGACCTTGAAGGTCCACCAGGTTTAACACCTAGGGGGCGGGGGGGGGCAGGCCCACAGGAGGAATAACACCCACAAAGACTGACTCACGGAATATTTCTTTGGATTGATCTTGACTCCCGCTTTTGCGCCACCAAAAGGAACATCTGTGAGACAAACGCGCCGGATGAGTGTAGTGTCGCAAAGCAGTTCCATTGGATCGATGTTGTTTGGACTGACCAACCACGGCGCACTTGTAGGTCATCAGCGACGCCAGCGCTTTGACCTCGTCAACAGACACGTCCATACTGTAACGGATCCCTGAAAGGCAAACGACAATGAGGATTTTCTCCTTCAAACGGATGAATGTTATACTCCCCGCTGAACCGAGCATGTGATGTAGTCCTAAAACTCATGATTCTGTGGGAATTCAAGTGACGATGACAAAAACCCTGGCACTGGAGCGGATGCATTACGCCCATGTCTGGCAGTGAATATGTTGCTGAGTATTTCTCAAGTTATTTCCTTGCGATTGGCACCCTCTAGTGGACATGTCATAAATCACAACACACTGTTGGCTGTGGATGGATTCCGACGCTTGAGTCACGACTCCAAATCCAGCGCCCGCCACTTGTTTTCTTTGACACGTGCAGACCTGAATGTTGACATTCCTGATCCGGGCGGGGCTTCGTCGGCTCGCCCGTTTGGGGTTCGCGTTGCCCGCGTGGCCCATCCCGCGACACACCCCCAACGTCCCCGACGGTGTCCGGGGTCTGACCTCCCTTGCAGGGCATCCTGTGCTGGCTGTGCTGAGCTCGGACGCCCTCGATCACCTCCCATTCGCCGCTGTCCCTCTTGATGGGGAAGCTGACGCTGAGGACGTGGTTGCACGGCTTGATGATCTTGAGGATCCCGCGCACGCGCTTCCTCTTGTTCTCGGCGCTTTCTCGCGTCTTCAGCCCGTCCACCAGCTTGTCTTCCACGATGGCGGCGCCGCGGTCGAAGAAGCCCTCCACCATGCCGAAGAAATCGGGGTCGTCGTCGCCGCCCGCTTCCGCGGCGCTCCGCCGGGAGTAGCCGCGGTGGCGCGGAGGCTCCGCCGGCGCGGTTCGACGGTAGAAGCCGCTCGTCCTCCGGGCCAGCAGCCCCGCCAAGTTCCGCCGGTACATGTTTTTGTTTGTGGAAGCGCTTCGCCGGTTTTTTTGGCTCAAAGACGACGACCGAGTTGCAAAAGTTGACGCGGAAGTGGCGGAGACGCCGACACCCCCGCAAAAGCAGCAACTCCTCCTCTTCCTCTCATTTCTTTCTTCCTGTTTGACGACTTCACCTGGACGACGACATCTGGACCTCGTTAGCCGCCTAGCTTAGCCGAGCTTGGCCTAGCATTAGCTATCCCGTATGTATCCCGAATCGCCTCCCGAATTATTATTTTTCAGTTTATGCACTTCCTCAGTCCAAGTCCTTCGAGTTTACACAGCCTTCTATTTGGCTCTTTCCTCAAAGTAAAGTAATATTCACGTCATTAATTTAGAATAAAAAAATGTATTTTATTTAGTATTGTATCTATGCTTGTCTGACTGTAAAGTGTCCTTGAGAGCTTTGAAAGGCGCTTGAAATCAAATGTATTATTATTATTATTATTATTATTATTGAAACACGTTCGTGAAATATATCACACACTCGCATTTAGCTAGCTAAAACATTTCCGAACAGATTTGCCTTGGCGTCCTGGTTTCACATCCAAAATAATACAAATGGAGAACGTGATGTCCAAAAAAACAAACAACCAAACTAAGAAGTCAATGGCGAGCATACATTTTAGAAAATAAATCATCATACACGTTGAGTCTCACGATTTTGACCACAATGCTCACTTCATAAAGCGACTATTGACACAATACAGACCCTTCCTTTGTAAGGTGAAACAAAAGAAAAGAAAAGAAAATAATTTTTATTTATACAAATTGAATGTATAAATAAACAATGAAAGCATATTTTTGTTTTATTGACATTATATTAACGCTCACATGATTTTGACACTGTTTGTCTGATTTCTGAAGCTTAATATGTATGAACCATTCACGTGTGCAGTTTGATTCCCTCTCATTTTTGTCTGATTCAGATGAAAGAGGAGCCGAGATAGCAAAGTTTCCTCCTTTTCACCAGTATCGGGGGGCCACCATCTGACATTTTGAACAGTGAGGCAAACAAGTGGAAAATTCGTGGAAGGTTTGTCGCTTCAGTTCCCTTTTTTTCGCGCCAACTCTCATTGCTTTCATCTCTTTTATGAAAGTGTGACGGTCGTCAACAAAGAAGGTTTTTGCCATGGAAGGAGTGGAATCCTCCCCTTTTTCTTCCTCTTTCAGCATGTGCGAGCGAGCCAAGATCCACGTGTTCCTGTGGGCCCCGCGCCCCTCGGCCGCTGACGCCGGCTTGCCCCCAAGCTGGAAGCGGCTGAAGCTCACCCGGCGGGAAGGCCGCCTCGTCGTCCCCGCGGCCGGTGAGCCCTTGGCGGGACTGACTTGACTCGAGCCGTAATAGTTAGTTTTTTCAAACGGGGAAGGCTATTGCTCATTTCGCTCCGCTTGAAATGAGCCCATGTCACCCTTTCCAAAAAAGCCAAATCGACTGATTGTGGTTCTCAGATGAAGACGGCGGCTCGCGGGAGGATGAAAAGTCAACGCGGGAAGCTCCGGCCTCGACAAGTCATCACGCGGGCCGGCCGGAAAGCCAGCCGTTACCCCCCCGTGACGCGGTCTGGCATTTGCCAGCTGATCGGCCTGAACCGCAGCTGTCCCTCTTCGGCCGCTACCCGTCCACTTGGACCCCGAGCCGAGCCTTATTCCTCCGAGGCATCAAACGGTCGCGCCGCGCTGCCGAGGCCCCCCCCGAACACACTCCGACGTCGGGCACGCCGGAGCTCTTCAGTCCGGCCTCCCGCGAGCTCCCCGTCGCTCTGGCCCGGGTGGAGCGAGGGGGCGCGGTCCCGGAGGCCGCCTCCCACGGCGTCCTGTGCTCGCGGGAGGGCGACCGTCCCGTTTCATCTGGCGAAAGAGCTCGTCTCAGCCGGACGTCTGACGCTGACGCCGCGCCGGCTTTGGTGCTCCCACCACGCTTCTGGCCCGCTGCGCCGACGAGGCGGCTCGCTATCGGGTTCTGGTTGCCGTGGTTCATCCCTCTCGATTGAAGGAAATCAAGGTAACGTCTTGACTCTGGTGGCAGAAAGTGTGCCCAATCGTCCTTCTATTTTTGCGCTTTTTGGCGCATCGTGGATTTTCCTATTGTACGTTAGCTCAAATATCTAAATATATATACGTATCTCAATACAATATATAAATAGAGACTGGAATCTGAGTGAAAACGACACAAACCCTGGCGCTGAAGTGGATACATTTGCATATCGTCTGGCTGTGAATGAGTTCAAACCACAAATGCGCACTGTGACACCCCATCAGTATCGTCGAGCGAATGTGTGGCCAGTGTCGATCAAATGCATCCCAGCGGCCATCACGATGGTCCACAAACGTCCACGTGAATCCACTGTGGTCCTTGAAGGTGAAGCGCGGAGCGTCTGCGGGCTCCCGGGTTCCTTTGGCCGCCCTGGTGGTGACGGACCAATCGGCCGTGGACGTGACGGTGCTGCTGTGGCGGCGGGCGGCGTTCTGGGCGGCGACCGCGGCCGCCGGAGATGTCCTCTTCATCACAGGTGAGTGAGGAAACGCGGCAAGCCTGACATCACAACCGCTTGTTTTCGTCACTTTGTCGCTGACTTCAATGCTGCGCCAAACTGACAAGATCACAAAAGGCCCTTTTCCCTCTTTCTTTCTTTTTATTTGGAGTTATATTCTTATTTCTCTATCTAGATCTATACGTATACTTTTATTTTATGTATGTATTAGTTTATGTAGTCATTTCTTTAGTTATTTCTTTATGTATTTATTTTTCTTTGTGTTTTGATTTTGGTTTTTGAGTTTGAGCTTTATTTTCATTTCTATTTTTATTTCTATATGTATATTTATATCTATTCCTATACTTAATACTTATATATTTAATGTATTCATTGCTGTATTTATGTATCCACCCATCCATCTTCTGCCGCTTATCCGAGGTCGGGTCGCAGGGGCAGCAGCTTCATTATTATTATTATTATTATTTATGTGTTTATATTTTGTATTTTTTTTTTGTTCTTGAGTGTGAGTTTTATTTTCAGTTCGATTTCCTTTTTTATTTCTATATATGTATATAGAGCACTATGTATATCTAACTACACTAAGACTTATATTTTTATTTATTTACTAGTATGTGTTTTCATTGAGTTATTTATTTATTTGTGTGTTCATTTATTACATTATTTGTTCATTTAATATATTATTATTTTTTCTTTTGGGGGGGGGCGCGGGTGGACAGCGCAAGGCCATGCGAACAATATTGAATTTAATGATGTCCTCTGGAAGCAAATGTGTGACGAGTGCTTGATTGCGTGTCCCATGCTGAACTTTGACCTCATCTGTCCATCCCAGGCCTGCAGCTGAGTGAGGACACCTGGAAGCGAGAGAACATCCTGAAATCCACCTTCAGCAGCAAAGTGCTCAACTTGGGTCACGTCAGTGCCCCCACCTGGCCCACGGGTACCCCTCCAGATCGTCGATGGCCCGTCTGTTCACTTCCCGCGCCGCCGGTTCACTTCCCGCCCGCCTGCCCGCCCCCTGTCCGTCATTCAGGCGCGCGGGATGTCGACGCCCAGTCGGTTTGGTCTCTCTGCAAGTTCCTCCGAGAGCGGCGGCCCTCGCTGCTGTCCGTGCCGCCGTGCCCCCCGCAGGATATGAGGCGTCTGCCGTACGCCCCCCTGTGGCCACGGGCGCTCAACACCATGTCGCACGCCTTGCTACGCGTCAGCCACGCCTTCGTCAGCGCGGGTGAGTGGCAAAAACACAAAGGCGTGCGTGTTGGGACAAGGAAGTAGATTGCCGCAAAAGATGTGGCACGAAAGCCAGTTTTTCAACGCGTGCGTTTGATGTGGACGCTCGTTTGCGATGATGATGATGATGGCTAAATTATGATCACAAGTTGAACCACCGGCAACTTTCGACAGGCGGGAAATTAGCAAAATGGCCGCGGCATCGAACAAATTCAATTAGGGGGCTTGATTTCTTTCTCTTTGATACAATTTGTCCGAGCCATACCCACAGCGCCCTCCTGCTGTCATTCCGTGGTAAGCAGTTAACGAACTCATTGACCATGTGCGAAAATGCGGCCACTCCGGCGCCAGGGTTTTTGTCATTTTCACTCCAATTGCAGGAGCCGCAGAATATTGAGGTTTAGGACGACATCAACATTCAATACTGCCTTAGAAACCGTCAGCTCTCTTCTTTCATCGGGAAAAAAAAAAAAGTTCTATGGGTCTGGAGTTATGTGAGCTTGAAATGGGGGTGGCTGTACAAAAGGCAAATGCGCGGGAGAGACAAACATTGCCAGAGGTCTGACCAGTGCTTTATCGGCACCCCCTCGCAAAAACAAACCCCGAACAAAGTAGGGAATGGCGCTCCACGTCATGCTTTTCAATTGCCGAAGAAATTTGGGAATGGCAATGAATGAGTTAACGTTGCTCAAATAAACACATTCATGCAAATTGAAATGATTTCCTCTTCCTCCACGCATGAATCAATCGTTGATCATTGATTGAGTGGAAACATTCATCGGGGACCCCGCTAGTCGTTAACTCGTACGCGTCAGCGCATTCTGTCAAATGTGCGGCAGAGTGGCGAGAGGAGGCGGAGTCTCGCCGCAGGTCAGCTCTGGAGCGCCACGCCGTGGCGACCGCGATGGGGGCTGACGGCCAGAAGGGGCTGCTGCTGCTGCGGGGCTCGGCCCTGGATTGGCTTCCGCGCTTCAGGACGCACGGAGGTCGGGTCGCTCACTCGCCGTTTGTCGCTGTGGAAAAACCTGAGCCGTCTCGTCACGTGACCTTCAGACGCCGTCTGGGACGTTCGCTTCCTCCTGGTCAGGGAAGCTCCAGATTCGGACCTCCCGGAGCTTCACACCACCCCGTGGAGCGATATTCGGCGAGTGGACGCCCCCGACCGGCGGCTGGCGCGTTTTGCGTCCGCGATCGGTCGCGGCGTGGAGACGGACGTGGACACGTTGCTCTCGCAGCAATACTCAGGTGGCTGGCCGCGTACTTCTTACACGTCTGTTTTTGATGCGCAAAACAGAACCAGAGGCACCGGTTGCACCCGGGATTGGTCGCCACACTAGTTCACCAGACAATTGCCCCAGTGACGTCCTGAAAGCTTTTGCGTCGTCCGCAGGAGAGGCGCTACTCAGGGTGCGGGCGCTGTCTTTCCGCTTCCTGCCTTCTCGCGGTGCGCCGCGACCGATCCTGGACAGCTCGGCGCCGCTCTCCGCTTTCCTGGAGGCGCTGAGTGACGACGTGACCTATTCGGGCTGCGGCCGCTGCGCCGCCGAGCTGGACGTCGACGTCGATGGAATTTACATTCCGTGTTACCCTTGTTTGCCTTCCCGTGACGTGCGGCGATATTACAGGTGAGACTGGAGGGAGGGGGGCGGCGCTCGCCCGACATCGGACGCCTTCAAACGTCAGCGCCGTCCGTCCTCAGGCCGGCCGTGTTGACGGTGAGCGGGCGGGGCTCGGCGCCAGTGTGCGTTCAGCTTCCCGCCGTCACCGTGCAGAAAATCGTCGACGTGCCGCCCGATCGGCTCCTCCGAAGTGCAGGTGAGACCCGCCCCGCAGAGTTCCCGTTGGTCGCGGGCTCCGTTTAAATGTTTCCTATTGGCCGTCAGCCCCGGGCTCGGACGTCAAATGCGTCCAGTTGGCGGCGGAGAAGCTCCGCGCGCTCCTCAGCCTTCCCGGGAAAGACCTGCTCATCACCGTGCGCAGTCTCTTTCTATGCGACGACAACAGCGTCCCCGTCAGTCGGGAGTTAACGCTGCTCGACCTCCGCTTTGCCCGGGACACGTGATGACCTCAGTCGGGTCGGGTCAGGTCAGGATTTCACACGGCCAATGGAAAACTCGCGTGAAAAAAGGGCAGTCAATCCATCAGGCCCGTTATTTGATTGGTCAATTTTAGCCCTTTAACTCCTTCACTGCCAAACAATGTGCAAAAATGCGGCCAGTGGCTCCAGTGTCATTGTCACTCAAATTCCAGGAGCCGCACAATATTGGTCTGAGCCTGGAACAAAGCGCTAATGTGGAAAAAAGGGAAGCGCTGCCCCCTTTGGGAAGGGAAAACATTCCCAGAGGTCTGGCCAGCACCTTATCGGCACCCAAGCAAGAAAAAAAACAAAGCCCGGACCAATTTGGGAATAGCGCCCTAGGTCATATTTCCAATTCCTGAATAAATCCGTGATTGGCAGCGAATGAGTTCATTATTATTATTATTTTTTAAATTATTATTATGATTGTTCTTGTTATTTTACTGTGAGAGCGATCCACGAAGCAGTTAACCACCAGCCCCCCCCAACCCATACAAAACCACCACGGATTGAGTACACCCTGGAATCAATTCACCTCGCGGCCAGTGGGTGGCGCTTTGCAAGTGATTGACATTGGATGGAACTCACATTGGACACCCGCAAAAAACCCAAAGAAAAGACCGATGGAAGCGTGACGTCAAGCTTGCACCATTGATATTGGAATTTCATTTTTGGAATCCCATTAAAATTCCACAAGGCGGAAAATGGACAAAATCAAGGTCTCGTGGAAACGGCGATGGCTAAACTTTTTAATATTCATCACAAATTCCAAGAGGAAGGAAATATGACGTGAACATGCATTTAGACTTTTTTTTTTTTTAGGCGTCACGCAGAAGTGGATGATCACGATGCAAAAAAAGGGCCATGAAAATAAATAGCTCAAAAGTGTCAACAAGTACTCATCATTATTGACGCTGCATCAACTTGAAAGAAAAGAATTCCCACATCCGTCCGTTCACAGAAGAGGAAGGAGCGTCTCTCTCGTTGCTCGCCTGCAGTCCTGGACTTATTCTGGACCCTCTTGTTGAAACGGCGAAACACGGCCGCAAGGGAAGGACGTGTTTCCTGCGGCTCTACTTTTCTTGGGCTGTTTCGTTCGCTACATCCATCAGATCGCTAAACAAATCTGGTTCAACACAAAAAAACAGGTTTGGGTGTGGTTTTGTTCCCCCCTCCCCGCCCCCGGCGACATGGCTGACTCTTCCCAGCTGTCAATCAAAGGCAAAATCGCCTTGACCCGGATGTCACAAACTCACCTCCGTCACTCATAGCCGTCCCCCCTCTGGGTCCGGGTCCCCCGTCGTAGGATAGGTCGCTCAATCCTCCGGGGGCGGAGGCTCCGCCCCCGGACCCTCCGCCCTGGCCGTCAAGCTCGGCGAATAAGCCGTCGAATCCCGAGCGCTTGGGCTTCTTGTCGTCGTCGTCTCTGTCGAGGAATCTGGAGAAGAAGCTTCCCTTGTCGTCGTCGTCCTCTTTCTTCTTGTCGTCCCCTCCGAAAAAAGACTTGAAGCCTCCTTTGTCCTTGTCCTCTTCTTGACTTTTGATGCCCAGCATGCTCTTGAACGCGCCCTCCACTATGTCCCCTGGAAAACAAACGTCATCAATGGCGCCGCCGTGCGGTCACCCTTGACGCTACCGTTTGCGTTTCACGGCACGACGCATCCCGCCGGGATTTGCCTTGTGGCTTTTTCGCAGGCTCTCGCCTCTCGAGGTGCCATCGCGGACGATTGTTTGCTAATATCT
The DNA here is from genome assembly GCF_051943395.1 of Hippocampus bargibanti. NCBI lineage: Eukaryota > Metazoa > Chordata > Actinopteri > Syngnathiformes > Syngnathidae > Hippocampus > Hippocampus bargibanti. Next base: position 22,813,772 of record NC_142746.1, on the reverse strand, counting down.
TGCCGCGATAACACGAAACCGTGCTAGAGACGTGAGACTAATGTGATCGTTCGTCGTCGCGGCTCCTCCCCCACTTGGCTAACAACACTTTTCTGAACGCGATACGCTCCAAAAACTTGTTGCGACGCATCACGCGACTCAAACAAAATGGAGGAAGCCAACGCCGGAAGAATCAAACTCGGCAAACACTCACCCGCTTTGTCTCCGATCATCTCGGCCACTTTCTCCATCTTTGGCGTCGGACGGACGAGGTTAGGCCGCTGACCGTGACTCTCGATCGACTGCTCTTATTGGCAGACCGGGAAGACGGAGGGGGGAGGGGACGTCCAGACCGGATGGACCGGTTCCACCTGTCACTCTTGAACTATGTGGATGCGTGACTCACCTGAAAGTTGCACATTAGCGAAACATGTTTTGATTTAAAGTCACATGATTGAAAAGCCCATTGCCACGTTGTTCCTATGAGACGCTTCGTTCGCCTATCTCATCTGTACGCCATGTTTGCTTTCGCGACAAATGTTCCTGAAGGCTTATTACAAAGTTTAGCATGTTAGCTCTGTCCTCATCCATAGGTAAATAATACACTCCATATATAGCGTTTAGAAATGTATTTCTTTGATATTTTGAATAACTTCCATCATTGACTGCCAAACAAGGTGCAAAAATGTGTCCACTCCAGTGCCAGGGTTTTTGTCATTGTCACTCAAATTGCAGGACCCACAAAATATTGACTTTTAGGACTACATAAACATTCAATGCAGCGTAAGAAACCTTAGACTCTCTTCTTTCATCAGACAAAAAGAGTTAATTCCTAAATGATATGGCTCCGGCCGGGGTTATCGTAGCTTGAAATGGGGACAGCTGTCCAAAATACAATGCAAGACAAATATGTATGTCTTGGTTAAAATGACGCTTTAACAACAGCTGAAGTTGGAACTTAGCGCAAACATGGCAAAAGGTCAAATGCTTGTGGAAAAGAAAAAAAAAAAACATTGCCAGAGGCCATGGCCAGTGCTTTATCGCCACTCAAGCATAAAAAATAAAACCCCAACAAATTTAGGAATGGCGCTCTGTGTCATATGTATTTTCAATTCCCGAATAAATTCCGGAATGGCATTGACTGAGTTCGGAACGATAATCAAACATGGTTGCAAAAAAATAAAATCAAAACAGAGTATCAAATAAGTTCAAATTAATAATATAATTATATGCTCTCTATTTGACATCTAGCTATCGGCGGATTGAGTGAACGCTGGCGTGTGTGGCTGCCGCTGCTCATCCAGAGAAAAAATCATCCTGTGACTAAAGTGTTTCTGAGAGTTTTGAAAGGCGCTTAGAAATGAAATGGATGATTATTATTACTATTAAAACACCAATTGGGATGTTCTTCAGCATTGAAGTGCGTTTACTCACAAAATGGCAGCCGTGGAGCCCAACTAAACGTGAGTTTTGTTATGTATGAAGACTTGTGGGACGCAGTTTATTATGATTATTTTGTATCTAATAGAAAATTCCCACAGCTCCGCCCACTTGTGTTGCCATGGGACCCAAAAAAGAACAGCGTGAAGCATTTGCCGCACGTCAAAAGATGGCAAGCTTGTAATTCTTTGTGGTTAATTTCCTGCGGCGCGCGCAACGCAACAGACTCCAAATATTTTGTCTGCAAAAGGTCCACAAAATGTCAATGAGCCTTTCATCTGCGCATTGTGATTGTGATTGGCTTTGCCCGTTTGATGTGCCGCATTTTAGTTTCAAGTTTGTTGCCGTTCTCTTGAAATGCGGATTAGACGTGTCGGTTGACATGTCTTTTTTTGTGTCTCGCCGACAAGTGTCATGCTTGGAATTTTCTGCGGCGTAGCTGATGATCCCTCGTGGGCGGGCTAAAGGTTAAGCCAATTGCTTGTCTCATACGCTACGGCGGCGCCATCTTGACGTTGATGAGATTTGTTTTTTTGCATCATACCAGGTCGCTTACAGCGTCTGTCAGAGTCTTTGGATTTTTAAGCCCCTCGACTAACAAGTTGACTGACTTTTGCCCATTTGTGTCATCGTCCATTCCGTCCGGAAAGTAAAAGTCAGAAAGATGGCGCTGATGCAGCGTGATTTATTTCAGTTTTTGACACTTTGTGCACGTCACCGTGTGATTGTTGTTTATTATGGTGGAGCTCCACGGGGACGTTTGGACACGTCTAATCAAACAGGCCGCCAATAGCTTTCCCAATTCCTGCGGAAAAAAGGGAAATGGGACAAGGTGTCACCGCTAAGACCAGACGCGGCTTTCCATTTTGAGTTTGAGTCCAACTCACCTCCCGCGCCCCCGTCATCCTTGCCGCCCACCATGGACAGGACGTTGGCCACGTTCAATCCTTTGTCATCCTTGTCATCCTTGCCACCCACCATGGAGAGGACGTTGGACACGTTAAATCCTTTGTCTTCCTTTTCATCCTCCCCTCTTCCCTCAGCACCTCCCCCTCCGATTTTGTTTAAGATGGTCTCCGCCAAATCACCTGGAAAGCAATCGACACCTTGATTTCCGGACCGATTGACTGCCAAATCCAGATCATTCCTGCAACTTTTGTTTGGAAAAGGACGACCAAACCCCTGAAATGATTTCCCCGACACCAAACACTTGAGTGCCACTCAAAGTTTAAAGTTCAAGTCTTGTACGCGTAGTATCCAAACACAAAACAAGTCACTCACCCGCTTTCTCTTCAATGGCGTTGACGATAACCTTTTGGCCCGTTTCGCTCTGAAAGAATTTGTCCATCTTGATGACTGATGCCGGGTGGGTGCCGGATACTCGGTCTTATAGTGACAGGGGTATCTATCTAGGCCGGCAGGTTGACGCCCAGCCGAGGAATCGGGAGGGGCCCGGCGGATGAGTCACAGGACCAACCAGTGAAACAGGTCCGTGTGGCAACCAATGAGTCTTTCCGACGCTCTTCATACTTGCTCCCTTAAGGTCTTTGAAGGACATCTCGTGAGAAAGCGGCACGCCAAAGCTGACAATTGGTGCCTCCCGACCGAGATGTCCCCGCATTGCTTTGGACAGAGGGTGGCTTAAAACGAGGGTCCTACCCGCCGGACAGAATGTAGAGTCCCCAAATCCAGTCGCACCGGAGACTCCCGTCCCCACAGGAGAAACATTACGGGCTGTAGTACTGAATGAAGTCTAAGAGACCTAGTCAGCCCGTGTTTTGATTCTTTAGCGGACACATTTGTTTCCAAATACATTAGCACCTCTACTCATGAACGTCTTGCTACAAAAAAAGTGCTCTTGTTAGGAAAGACATTTCAAGATTTGAAAGGTAAAAATAAAATCTGGCTGGCTACTCCCAGCTCCGAGTAGTTGCTTGAATGCAACATCTTTTTAGCTGTTCTGCCATGAGTTGGCATCATTCTAGCTAAAAAGCAACTCAACCGTGTTTTTCTCCTGTGTGTCGATAAATAAGTAGATGGGCGTGGGTCTATGCAGCGTTGTCATTCGCCCCTTGGGCCACGAGGCCTTCCAAAATTGGATGGAAATCACCCAGAAAAGCTGATGTTTACTTTGGACATTTCGAAAGGGTTCTTCGCCGCCGACAAAAGTAAACATCCTTAGATCTATTCTTTACAAAATACCAGGCCAAAACCTCTGCTGAGAAGGAACCGTGGGGTTAAAAAAAACAATTAGGACCCAGTTAAAAATGACCATCGTTGTTATTTATTTATTTTTTAAATGATGCACAACTCTCATTTGTTGCGCAAGAACCTAATTGTAACACATATTTAGAAAATATTTTATCTGAAATTTGGAACAGATTAGGGCATTTACATAGAAAACACATTTTCCAGTGAAGAATTTCGTCAGTAGAGTTACCACTCTTAAAGTGTCCTGTCTTTTATCCTGACTCCCTTTGGGATAGTCAAAGTATCCTAAAAGGACAACCGATAACTCCGGACAAGTTGGGTCCATAATGTGTCAAATGACTTCTACTGAGCGCCTTTTACAAAGATTCCATCGCATGTAGATAGCTATATTTTACCTGTTAAAACTGGCTGTAAAACGACATAAGGCCATGGTGAATCGTGGTGTGGCAGCCAATTGCAGTAACGCGCATAAAGAAGATGTAAATTGACACAAATTCCCAGCGGACAAAGCAGCCATTTCCAACGGAGCAGTGCAGTCTAGCGCCAGCCGAGGAGCTCCCCGGAGCGCGCCAATCCCCGCTTGGAGAACCGCCGTCGCCCTCTCAGCCTGACAATGGCTAGAAAGTTGCTTCCAGTGGTGATAGAGTGGAGCAAACCTATCTGACAAACATTCAGCTGCTGGAACGAGGAGCTAACCCGAGTTAGTGATGGATAACCGCTGTCGTTCATACGTAAGTTCGTAACTCTTCACCTTGAAAGTTGAAACAACGTTTTTCATGCACAACCAGTAAACAATCTGCATTGATGCCGACATCTTGTAGCTTTTTATTTGTTATTCGTGTCCTTGTATTGCTTTGGATTCGCCTTTATAGGTCTCGCAGTGGAGAAATGTACATTTCACATATGCCACATATCACGGAAGTCGATGCTATATTGCTTCATGTACTTCTTGAATCGATCGCAAACACTTGTGCTTTCCTCTTCAGAATTATTTGAATTACATTCATAACTGGATGAGTAACAAGAAAGGATCTTTTTCCCAATCTGAACTCTCTGAAGCGAGACGTCACCAACTGGGGGCGGGACTTTCTCAATCTCTCCAGTTTTGAGCTCATTAGTGGGCAACTTGAAGTCATTTTATTGGTGTTTTGCGTTTGACTAAAAATATCGGCCTGCGTGGTTTGGCTATTTTAGATGCTATCAAACGTTTTTTTGATGTCAATTAGGAAACAAAAAAATGCTGGCGGTTGTCCTTTAAACTAAACGTACACACAAACTCACATTCATGTGCACACACTCACAGCCACCCTTGACTGTGGTGTAAATAAGCAAAGTCTCATTCCTCTGTTGTTTGGTAGAATAGAAACAAACAAAAAAAAATATATATATATATGTATATACAGTAAAGTCTCGTTATATCGATATTCAAGGGAGTCCGAAAAAATATCGATATAACCGGGACTATCGATATATCCGACCCTGCGCGCATGTAATTTTCTCCGTGCGTGCATAGAAATAGTATCGATATAACCAGGACTATCGATATAACGAGACTTTACTGTATATATATATATATATATATATATATGCATCGCACCTTTTGTGGAGTCTTCTCGAATGCCGAGTGTCATCTTTGGTTCCGTCCGAATTTACAGACTCTTGACCTTTAAAAAAAGATTGATCCATTTTTTTAAACGGCGGCGCTCGGCTTTGAGTCTGTTTCTTCATGGGGCGGCGTTTCCTTCCTGCTGCTGGAGGAGCGACTACCAAAGGTCCGAAAGAAAGCCCCTCGCACAGTGGAAAGTAACTTTGGTGTCCTGTCTCGGGGTGAGTTGACCTCTTCTAAGTTGCTCATCAGCAGCTTCAGGAAGGTGGTGTCAAAAGTCACCTCGTCAGACAGAAGGGCCTCTGGCAACTGGCGCGCACAAGCGTCTTTTAGTAGGTCCTTGACCACACCGTCCATCACCGTGTTGACGCTGTAAATGTCGGCCTCTGTGATGGCGCACAAGCGCGGCTCTTGCAGCACCTTCTTGGACAACCGCTTGATGATTGGCAGAGTGTCGCGGGAGTGAAGCGGCGTCTTGTGTTTTTTTTGCAGACCCGTCAGAAGCTGGATGACGAGCACGGCCACCAGCGACGTGACCATTTCCTCCATAACCGAGTCCGAACGGCCCAAGGTCACCTGCGAGGACAAAGTGTTGGGCTTGGAGGTTTGCGCGTCCACGCGCGAACCCTTCTCCCGTTCCGAAGACGAGCGCAAGGGTGACGGCCAAGCGACGCGGACTACACCCGAGGGCGGAGTCCTTGCTCGGCCGCTGTCCGTCTCCAACGGCTTTGCGCTGTTCCTGCTCTCCGTGACGACCGTCTCTTCCTGCGGCAAAGGGAAGGACCCGTTGCGGATTTGCGAGGTCGGCCTCTCGGGCCTGGCGTCGTCCGAGTCCCGCCTCGCCTTTGGTTGCGGTTGCGCGGTTCCCGCAATGAGCGTGTCGATGTCTTTCAAGCAACCATAGACCTCGTCTGCGTGGTTCTTCCTGGTCACCGGTTCCATCTTTAGCCAGAGGAGCAGTTGCTGGACAAACTTTGTCGCAGTGTCTTCTACGATCCTATGCAGGACTTGGATGTTCTCCGGTTTTTCCTTGTCCACCTCCAAGATGAGTGGCTCCGAGATGCGCCTCCACACCGCATCCGACTGCACTGTGGTGCGGTTGGTTGTCATGTAACTGTAGATTTTATCTGCAAGGTCTAGCGAGAACTTGTCCGCTTCTTGCCGCAGCGCGTCCACGTCGATGCCGCCGCCGCTGGCCGGCGGCGCCACTTTGTGGAAAACGTCCTCGAGACCCGCCCGGATTCCCTGGAAGCTGAGCTCGTTATCGCCATCCCGCGCCGGAGTCCCACGTCTGGAAAAATCTTCCTCCCTGCGCATGCATCGACACCGGACCTTCTGCAGGTCAAACGTCAGCTCGTCAAACTTCTTTTGGCAAAAGTTCAAAAAGTGGCGCTTGCGAGAAGATTCGTTGCTGGCGTTGGGTGACACGCAGGATTCAAAGAACTCGCAGAGTTGGTCTTTGATTAACCCCAGATTGAAATGAGGTGTCGAGGAGCGAAGGCGTCCGTCCTCCAACGGGTCGGCGTAGTGCAGGTCATCGATGATGGTGGTCACAATTTCCCCCGCCGTTTTCTTCAGATCACGACTCGATCTGATGGAGAGCGACTTGTCCTCGCCGTCGGTCCATTTGCGCAGGATGTTCATCACCGCCTCTGTGGTTTCTTCCCGGTTGAAGATGCACACGTTGCTGCACTTGGAGTCGCAGGGAGGTTCCCGCGTGCTCTTTTGCCGCCAGCACGGCCTGAAACACTTGGTGTACAGGGCCATTTTGCCCAGGTAGACCTTGAGTGAGCCACAGGCCAGGAGCACCATCTTGGCCAGAACTTCAATCTTGGTGAAGGTCCCAGGGATGTAAATCAACGGCACCACCTGACTGTCGGCGCTGGTGGCCGCTGACAAAGTGTGATTGACTCTTTGCGAGATCTCCCTCTTGAAGAGGGAGTCCAGTTTTTGCGAGCTCTTACTCCGTTCCTCCGGCATGCTGAGCGCCGAGGCGAACGCGGTGCTCAGTCCGCCCTCCACTTTGAGCTTCATTCGTTTCTTGTCGGCACTCTGAATGCGTTGCTTAAACTCGGGGATGATAACTCGGATGGTGTCGGCGCAAAGTTTCTGCGTGATGTCCGTGCACATGTCCGCCAGAGTGACCTGCGTGGCCGAGTCAATGCTCCCTGCCGCCAGCATGCTCCACTGCGCCGGTAGGATGCGCTCAAAGTATTTCTGCACCATGGGGAAGATGACCTCTGCCTTGATGGAGTAGCTCTCCACCTCCATGGCTTTGCCGTCAGGCGACTCGTCTTGTTAGCAAAGGCGTCAACGTCTTAGCCGCTCTCGCTGCCGCTGTTGCTTTGACGCCTTTGTGACGTCATAAACCTTGTCATCAGAGTAGATGACGTCTCATGTTTTTTTTTGTGACTGCGCGGCCATGATGTCGCAAGGCTTTTAGACGACGCGACGTCTTCGTTGTGTCATCGGGCGCCGTTGCGTTCAAATGATCTGACGTCGTTTTGACGGCTTGCTAGCAAATCTGGCGCTCGGTGTGATGATGACATCATAAATGGTCTTGCTTTTCTGATGAAATAGCACCTTTGCACTGTGAACAGTCGAAGGTTTTAAGTGGTAGCTTGATGTTGTGAAAGAGGACATGAAGGTAGCTGGTGTGACAGAAGAGATGCACAAAACAGGGTTAGATGGAGGACACTGATACGCTGTGGCGACCCCTGAAGGGAAAAGCCCAAAGTGGGAGCTTTTCATTGCGATGGGAGGAGGGGGGGGGGTATTGTCCATTGGTCCCAAGGCTTCTATTAAATTCCATATTTCATCCAAGACCACAAACTCTTGCCCTTGTTGGGGGGTTCCAGTATTGAGCTCCAGAAGGGAAAAGCCCACAGGAAAAGAAGATTTGAAAGTTGTAGCTTATCACTGGGATGAGGGGTGTCTTGTCCATTGGTCCCAATGCTCCTCTTTAGTTCCATATTTCATCCAAGACCACAAACTCTTGCCCATGTTGGTTCCTCGGGGTTCCGGTTTTGACCTCCAGACTTGGGGGTGGGTGTCGGTGTGAGGATGCCCACGCATACCGCTGGGAGTAACCCAGCTCATTGCCGTGTTCCTCGTTGCCGGGTTCCTCGTTGCCGGGCGGGGTCTTTGACCAAGGTCCGTTTCTATCAAGCAGACACGTGACCGGAATTTTTGGTGGGATCAAATTGCCACTGATGAGCCCGTCGATATCGTTCAAGCAACCGTAGACCTGATTTGTGTGGTTGCCCCGCGTCACCGGTTCCATCTTGAGCCAGAGGAGCAGTTGCTGTACAAACTTTGTCGCGCTATCTTCCGCCATCGTTTGAAGAACTCTGGTATCTTCTGCGTTGTCCTCGTATACTTCCAAAAGGAGCAGCTCGCCGAAGCGCCTCCACACCGCAGTCGACTGGACCGTGGTCCGGTTGACGCTCATGTAATGGTAGATTTTATCGGCCAGCTCTCTGCAGAACTTGTCAGCTTTGTGTCGCAACGTGTCCACGTCGACGCTCGAATCTCCATCTGGAAGCGCCACTTTGTGGAACATGTCCTCCACACCCGGCCAGACTCCCCGGAAGCCCAGGTCGGCGTCGGGCTCGGGGCTGTGGAGAACAGTGCCGGGCAGACAAATCTCTTCTTCCCATCGCATACGCATGCAGCGACACCGGATCTTCTCCAGTTCCGTGGTCAACACCTTGAAAGTATGTTGGGAAAAGTTTAAAAAGTTGCGTTTGCGAGAAGACTCGCCGTTGCTTGTATGTGACACGCAGGATGCAAAGAACTCGCACAGTTGGTCCTTGATCAGCCCGAGATTGAAATGAGGCGTTAAGGAGCAACTTTGCTCCTCCTCCAAGGAGTCCGGGTAGTGCAGGTCATTGATGATGGTCGTCACGATCTCAGCCGCTGTTTTCTTCAGTTCGCGATTTGTCCTGAGCGAAAGGGACTCATCCTCATTGTCTGTCCATTTGCGAAGGATTTTCAGCACCGCTTCTGCGGTTTCTTCCCGGTTTAATGCATTCCCGCATTTGGAGTCACAGGAGGGATCCGTTCTTTTCTTTTGGCGACAACACGGTCGGAAACATTTGCTGTACGCGGCCATCTTGCTCAGGTAAACCTTGAGAGCCCCACAGGCCAGCAGGATCATCTTGGCCAGAACTTCGATCTTGGTGAAGGTCCCCGGGATGTAAATCAGCGGCACCAGCTGACTGTCGGTGCCGGTGGCCGTGGATAAAATGTGATTGACCCTCTGCGAGATCTCCCTCTTGAAGAGGGAGTCCAGTTTTTGGGAACTCTTGCTGGGCTGCTCCTGGACGCTAAGCGCCAAAGCAAACGCGGTGCTCAGTCCACCCTCCACTTTGAGCTTCATTCGTTTCTTGTCTGCGCCATGGTTGGGATTTTTGAACTCAGGAATGATGACTCGAATGGTGTTGGCGCAGAGTTTCTGCATGATGTCTGCGCACATGTCCCCCAGGATGACCTGCGTGGCTGAATCGATGGTCCCCGCGGCTAGCATGCTCCACTGCGCCGGCGGGATGCGCTCAAAGTAATTCTGCACCGTCGGGAGGATGACCTCTGCCTTGATGGAGTAGCTGTCCATCTTTATTGTCGTGCTGCTGCTGACTTTTTGCCTCTTGCCAAATTGTTGGCAGATGGTCTCGCTGTGATTACGTTGGAGGCCTTTATGATGTCATAAAGGGTCTTTGTGCTGGAGAAGACCAAACTCGCGACCTTTGTGACTACACGCAAAGTCTACAGAGTGATGTCCACATGGCTTTGAAACCTAAAAGATCTCTCTCATTACCAGACTGGAACTTTGGGTATGAATGTTGAGATTTGGAGAAGACTGCACTTGGTACCCATCCACTTTAGGTTTAATGTCAGGCGCCTCGTGTGACTTGATTGGACTCTTGGGGAACTCCATTTCTCATCAAAAACTTTTGAAATGAAATGCATGATGATGAAGAATAAGGCCCAAAGATTGCTAATACTAAAAGCAAAGCAAACGAATGAAATCACACCAGTCATGACTCTTCAAAATCTAATTCAAACCCCCCCCCCCTCCACCCAATACAAGCCCCACCCATCCACAACACACGCCTGAGAGCCGCCGGGTTGCATCATTTTTGACTTCCAACACGAACGGATAGCACATCAAGACCAAAATGGAGGGATGAAATGAAAGAGGGAACAAAGGAAAGGCCATGTTTGACCAACTCCCCAAAAAAGACTTGGGTCCATGACGAGATCCAAATCATGGAAGGAATTGATTGACGCCTTGGTGGACCGCAAGATCACACGATGCTCAGGTCCAGTTTGGCCAGGTAAGGCGATCGGAAAGACCCCAGGTAGAGGCTCCCGTTGTGTTCGTGTGCCTCGCTAACGTATGCCGCAACCAGACCGTCGGGGTCGTGGAAACTCCGCGAGCAGATGCCGCCGTCGTGGAGCTCCGCCACCAGACTGTAACGAGGGACCAACTTCATCATGGCGTTCTGGGTGAGGAGCTGGGAAGAGAGGAAGGGATGGTCACACTTTCAGTCTCGGTGTCTGCATGAAGGTTGGAGTCGGAGGGCATACCTTGAAGAGTAACTTCTTGATCCAAGGTCTCTGCGAAAGGAAGTCCAACATGGAAAATCCGGGATTGGGGCGCACGGCGGACATCGCCACCCAGTACCCTCCGCTAGAGCTGGGCCGGATGTTGTCAGGGAAACCAGGAAGGTTGTCCATGAACGTATCCATTCCGCCCTTGTTCAGTCCCGCCACGTGGACCCTGCCGCAAAGTCCCGAGAGTTACTCGTACAAATACCAAAGGTGACTTATGCGTAGGCGCTACCTTATAACTTTGCCCTACCTGCGTATCCGGGCCATGGTGGTCTCCACCACCAAGACTGACTCCTCGTCAGGAAGCAACTGAATTCCGTTGGGGAATCGCAGGTTGTCCATGACCACGCTGATTTCTCCGTTCTCCGTGTCGTACTCTAACACCCTGACAGAAAGTAGAAGGGCGTCACCTGCGATCGGCCCGTGCCAATGCCCGTCCGCCGCCTTTTGCCATACCGTCCGTCTGCTGTAGCCTCCATGACCAGGTGGAGATAATCTCGGCGCTGCCATCTGCTGCTAGAGGAGGTGAAATACACCTTCTTGCCATCTTTTGTCACTGCCAGGTCGTTGATGAACAGCAACTTCCTGCCCCCCACCTCCTGCCCTCCCGACACCAACCGTACCGACACGCCTGGCAAAAAAGAGAGCGCATGTGTTACTTCCTGTCGCTTTGACCACGGGAATGTTCACCAAATGCAACTATTCCATGCGCCTTTGTTCAAGTTCAGTGCCGGCCATCTACGACCGATGTTAGCAGACTGCATCTCACCTGTGCTCGGATTGACCTGGAAGATTCCCAAGTAGGCGTCTGCAACAAATAAGGTCCCGTTGGGCCCCGCTCGGATACCCAGGGGCCTCCCGCAGGTCACCTCGTCCTCCGGGGACCCTGCACGCACAAGAAGCCATACTGTGATGTCAACAGGTTTCCTCAAGAAACAGGAAGCGGTCTAACGCACTTGCTACTAAGCTTGATGTGGCAAGTCGACCAGAAAAACGCTGAGTGACTCTGTTCTGCGTCTTGACACAAACAGTATGTGCCAGTACAGCATGTTCTGGCTGATTTGTTGTCATCATTGAAAACTAACATTTCTGCTTTTCTTCCAAAGGAAGGGCAAGCGAGTGGCGCTTGATGTCTTTGCCTCACCACAGGGAGGTCTTCCCAATCTGGCCACCGTGTGAATCCTTCGACCAAACAGCTTCACGATCCTACCGTCTGCCGTCCCGCTATAAAAAACATCTGCAAGCACACACACACACACACACACACACACACACACACACACACACACACACACACACACACAACATTTTCAAGCTGTTAGCTACTTAGCTAGCTTCGCCTCCGGCGTTGTCCTTTGCGGCAATTGGCACCTCCTATGTTAGCGAGCGACTCGGGTCCGGCAATGGCGTCCTCGTACAGTCTTTGAGCCAGACGCAGCTTGCGGTTGGCTTCCCAGCAGCCGGACATGGGCGGCGGCTCCTTCAGACTGCGGGACGCAGAGATGGCGTCATCGTCGGCCATTTTGAAGCAATGTCGGGACACGTAGTGAGGAGCTGCCACTGAGGCCCCTCAGTGTTTCTTCAAACGTAACCAACGGTCAAGGAGCAATGATATTCTGATATAATATCCGAAACCGGTGAGTCCATCGCTTTAATAATAAAAAAAGACAATGGCGGCTAATAATGCCCGGCGAGTCATTGGCATTTCCAGTTTCGGAACTTTCAGTCCGGCGTGTACCGAAAGGCCGTTGCGGTGACCACGTGGACTCACGTGAGGACATCGGGCTGGATGGGCGACTCCAGGATCAGCGCGATGACGAGCAGGGGTAAAAGCAGGAAGCCGCCCACCGACAGCAGCGTCACCCGGAACACACGCCCGCTATACGTCCTGGAACGGACAGTGACATCATCACCGCCGGAACCGCAAGCGGCATCCTTGACCACGACATGATGGTGAGCAACTTAAGCATAATTATGGTGACGCAAATGAAAATGTCCATCGCACATCAACCAACAGCAGATTATGAAACATCATTTGCATTTTTATTGAAAAACCCTGATTATTAATTAGCTGTAGTTTGAAGTCAAAATGTGCTGTATTTATGTCTCTACTAGTTTGCCAAATAGGCGCTTGGCTGATAAATATGATTGATGTCAATAGTTTGGGCCACGAGTGGGTGTCGTTGTAATGACGTCACTGAACGTCACTCGGGTTGCGTGACGTGCGGTCGTATGTAAGGCGTGTAGTAGCGTGGCCCGTTCTGACCCGTCGCCCTTGCGCGCGCGTTCGGCTTGGTGGTCGACGATGACGTCGTGTCGGTTCTGCCTCCGGAAGCGCAGGCCCGCCGTCTCGTTCATTCTGGAGCGCCCTGTCGGTTCGGTGCCGGTTCAATGGCGGTCAGCTCGCCTGGCCCGCGTCGTCTAGTCCTCGGTCGTTCCTCAAAATGACAAAAAAGGCATCGGACGCTCTCGTCAACTCGACGATTCGATCTCGGCGAAAATGTTGTTGACGCGAACGCGATACGTCACGAACGCGCATGCCCCGTAGCCCCACCCCACCACCACCTTATCGCCCGCTTCTGACCTATTTTCGTGACAGCAGCTCGAAATGCATCTCGGGATATTTTGCCAACCTTGCATCCTTGCCGAGAAGAACAACATCCGGGGATTTTTGGCGTTCTTGCTCTAGTCCAACGTTCGGGCCGTGTCAAGAGCAAGAAAGCAAGATTGACTTTCGGCTTTTGTCTTCCGGAACGGATGTCAAGTTAACAGCCGCGGCACATGCGCCTTTCGAATGCTTCCGCTAATATTTCAAAGTAAAAGCATTGGCGGAGCAAAAAAAAAAAAGACATCAACAAATATTGGTTCGTGACGAGAGCTACTTGTCCTTCTGTGACATGGGGGACGATGGGGCACGCTCGAGCCTTTCTGTGGCCAGTAGAGAGCAGCGGCAGCCAGACGCGCCGGAAGTGGTGGAAGGGTACACCACCAACGCAAATCGGCACAATAACGTTCAAATCAAGTCAAACTACTCACAGTTTGACGATCTTACTCTAACATGACAATCCTTTTGATTTTTTTTATCCTGTGACTGTAAAGTGTCCTTGAGAGCTTTGAAAGGCGCTTACAAATGAAATGGATTATTATTCAACTGGACAAAGAACCATTTATACAAACAATCACACCTTTGGACGACAATTTAAAGCGTGAAATAAACCTACGTTAGACAAGGATTTTTTTATATATATATAAAATATGCACAAAGGTGTGTGTGTGTGTGTGTATATATATACACAGTAAAGTCTCGTTATATCGATATTCAAGGGAGTCCAAAAAAATATCGATATAACCGGGACTATCGATATATCCGACCCTGTTTGCATGTAATTTTCTCCGTGCGTGCATAGAAATAGTATCGATATAACCGGGACTATCGATATATCCGATATCGATATAACGAGACTTTACTGTATGTGTATATATATATATATATATATATATAAAAAAATCCTCGTCTCACCCACCATGGGTGGTGTCTGTCCCCATTTCAGCTCGGGTCCTCTACCAGAGGCCAGGAAGCTTGAGGGTTCTGCGCAGTATCCGTGCTGTTCCCAGCACTGCGCTTTTCTGGACCGAGATATCCGATGTTGTTCCCGGGATCTGTTGCAACCACTCGTCGAGTTTGGGGGTCACTGCCCCGAGTGCTCCAACCACCACAGGCACGACTGTCACCTTTACCTTCCAGGCTCTCTCCAGCTCCTCTCTGAGAGAGCCTGGAAGGTAAAGGTGACAGTCATATATATATATATATATATATATATATTTATTCTCACAACTGTAGTTGTGTATAGATATATGTATGCAATGAGATGAATTTTTTTATATATGAAATGTTTTAAAAAACACTATTTAAAACTTTTTTTTTTTCTTCTCTCAACTACATGAATCAATGAAAGAAATTGTCAATGAAAACAAGATTCCAAAAATATTGCAGTTTTATTTTTCCGCTCGAAAAACGTGTGTGTTCAAGATGAAAGTCAAGGCGTCATTTGGAGTAAACGTAAGGAACGATGAGCATTCAACAAGTGGCAAACATCGGAATCCGCATTCGTTTGCCATTACGCTCGAGGGCTTCTCATGACGCTCACAAAGACTTTGGTGCAAATGTTGCATCATCTTTGCAGCCTTATTGCCGCCCGCCGTATTGACGGTGGGTTGTCACGGTAACACGAATAGCGTCGCGGTTACGAGTTGTCACGGCGACCGGGGATGCGCTTGTCACTATGGTGACAGCAAGCTTCAGGCGGGCGTCGTGGTGACGGTCCACGTCGCCGCAGTAACGGCTTGCTTGCGGCTGAGTTGTCACCACGGTGACAGGATGCGCCGCGGTTGTCATCCCCGACGATGTTCTAGATCTCGGTTGGACGTCGCCACGGCAACATCGCATGCAGTCTTGCGATGATAAAGAGTGTCCTCAGCGCGTCTCGTCCTGCTGCTGCTGTTTGGAGGAACTGGACAAGTCCATGGCTTCTTCCTCCAGCTCTTCCTCTTCTGTGTTCTCCTCATCTTCCCCTTGGCGCCCAACCGCCTGGGGCTCCGCCTCCCCCGACTCGGGGGCGTGGCAAAAGGCATCCGAAGAAGAACGCTTTGAGTCCAATCGCTCCGAACAGCTTGACCCGCTTGTCTTTTTGGACGACATTTCCAACGATTTCTTGTGCATTCCTGATAAGATGACAAACGCACCAGGGATTGGCTTCCACGTCTTCAATCAATGCATCGCTCACATCGTTCATTGCAGCTTTTTCACGTACGTATTTTTTTAATAACCTCGACAGGATGGTGAATAGTTTTGGTCGCGTTGTTAGCTTGAATTCACTCGATGCTAAGCAGCTCATTGCAATGTCCGCTTTGGCCACATGGGGGCAGAATAACGCCGACACGTTGATGGAAGATGCTGGAACTACTCAGCGGTAGTGTTAATAGTTGTCGTCGTTCTTGTCAGAGGATAAAGAATAGATGCTTCACGTTGATTTGTTTTCTAGAGGCACACGAATCGGCCGTGGGTGTGTTGGGGGTGTGCACGTGTGGTGCGCGTGCGTGGCACTGACGTGCATGCGGCTCACCGAGCAGCCAGGGGGCGCACGATCCCATCATGCCGTTTTTGGCCGAGTTGAGGATGGACTCGGGGAGCGGGATGGAGTGGCGCACCATGGCCCCGTAGAGGCCGTACTCCGCCATCACGCTGCTGCGACCCCAGCACTTTTCGCGTTTCCGCCATTTGGCACGCCGGTTCTGGAACCACACCTGGCGGAACCGGGGTCAAAACGGCAGGTCGCGACACGGGAAAAATCCGCAAATCCTCCCTTTTGACAGATTTGCGTGTCTTATTTGTACATTGTACGCGGCGTCACCTGGATGCGGTCTTCGGGCAGCTCCGTCTTGACGGCGAGCATCTCTCGAGCGTAGACGTCCGGGTAGTGGGCCTCGTGGAATGCTTTCTCCAGTTCTTCCAACTGGTGGGACGTGAACACGGTCCTGTGGTATTTGTGGGGGGAGACGCAATGTTAGGCAAGGACGCGGAGAAGCCGTACTTTGCTAGCGGTAGCCTGCGCAAAGCGGACGCCATCTTGGCGTCTTCCCGAGACCCCTAAAAGTTGCCTCAGAAGGTCTTCAAACGAAGCAGGGTTGCAAATGAAGGTCCATTCTGTCCTAACCACCTGAAATGGATCCGGTCCCTTTTGAGTCCTAAATTCAACCGGTGTGACTGTCCGCATTTTGCTGGCGTGGCTTTGAAATCAGAATCAGAAAACCAAGCAAAGAAGCGCTGTGATAGAAATGGGTCTGGGAACGAGGCGCCGTGAGGTTCCCGTTTGGAAAAAACACTCCGGTTGAGACTTACTGCGCTCTTGGGAAGCCAACGCTCAGATGCCAGACGGATCATTGCTTTGACGGATCATTTTGAGAAGCGTCAACTTGGATTTATGAATAGGAACGAGTCCTTTTAATATCTCGGTGGACTTTGAAAAGCGTTCCAGACTCTCAAGACACCCCCTGACCCCCCTCGTCATCCTCCCTTGCGGCGGTGAAAATGAAAACAAGACGAGTAAAAGTTTGGCTGGGCACCTGTGACGCCGCTTCTTCCTCTTCTGAGACGATGAACAACTTTTGGACTCGCGGTCGGACAGAACCTCCTCATCTGGCAACAGAGTAAAGCGCAAGACGGACAAGCGTCAAATGACCGCGGCAACCAAAAAGTCGACAAGCCGAAAGAGCGTTCGGGCGGCCGGACGCTGGAGGCGTACCGGAGAAGGCGTCCCCGTGGGGGTCGACGCCGCGCACAAAGTGTCCGTCGGGTCTCTGCAGGAGCGGCAGGTGGCCCGGAAGGAAGCGAGGGGGTCCTCCGGCGGCACCGGGCGGCTGCTGGGCCGCCAGACCGCACAGGAAGCCCAGACCCAGCGGGAGGGACGCCCCCGGGAAGGAGAAGGGGCCCCCCAGACTCTGGCCCAGACCTCCGCCGCCGCCCTGAGGCTCGCCCCCTCCGGATGACGCCGACGTGGACTCCGGGCCCAGCAGGTCCGTGATGGCGAAGCCTTTGGACCGGAACCCTGAACTGTGAAGGCGAGACTTGTCGGGAAAGCCCGGAGACGACAACTTGACTTTGGATTTGTCCTGCATCACTTCCGACATTGCCAAAGATCGCCGAAGAGCACCGCCGGGTGATGACACCAAAAACAGATCTGGACCGATCAGGACCCACCCGCCTAACACGCCCCATTTATGGGCCTCCGGGCGTATGGCGGATCAGGACGGCGGCCAATGGGAGGCCAGCTGGCCACGGGGCAGGGCGGGAGTGGGGGTGGGGGGGGGGTGCTGATGTCTCGTGTCAATCTGGGAGGATTAATTGCACCAATTTGAATTTTTCAATCCGATCAGGATTATTTGTGCTGCCGCTGCTGCTGCTTGCCACTCACTAAGACTTTTCCATTTTCATCCATCCAGACCCTCCACCCCCCCCCCCGCCCGAACTCACACACACAACTGCTACTTTTATTACGGGTCATCCCACTTCCTACTGGAAGTCTCATTTGGTACATTAATCGGCATCATACACAAACACACAAGAACATCTGAAATGCAACAGTATTAGTCTCATTTTTTGGGGAAAGTGACATACCGTAGGCCACGGGCGTCAAAGTTGAGGCCCTTGGGCCAAATCTGGCCCGCCACATCATTTTATTCGGCCTTGTGAAATTCCATGCTCATCTAAAGAGTTAGCTAGCTATTGATTGAGCTTGCTAGCTAGTGATCGACTTATAGCTAGCTAGCGATGGAGCTAGTTAGCTAGCTAGCTAGCTAGTGATCATTTATATTTAAAGAAAAATGTCTCCAGCAAATTGTAAGCAGCAATACCAAAGCAGTTGAAAATTCTCCTAATTTCTCGTCAGGATGATAAAGAAATGTCAAAATGAAGAATGAGACAGAAAAAAAGGACGGAAAGTGTCCGAGCCGCTTTCCACTCGCTTGGGGGAGAAAACAAAAAAAAGCCAAAAGAGATTAAAGCCAAAACTAAAAAACAAGCTTCATTTTGCTTTAATTATCTCATAAGAAGATTGACTCTAATTGCTTTTTAAAACCATTCATATTCACGCGCGCGTGCACGGGGGATTAAAGGTCATTTGGCGTCCACGCAAGTCTGGATTGAAGTCGCCGGGGAAAGTTCTTCTTGTCATTTTTTGGAAACAAGCAGCAGGTCTGACTGAAAGCTGCCTTGCTCAAGCGTCAAAAGTCGGCCAAAGTGCTCTTTCGCTTGACGTCAATCAGCCAAATATGCCGCCACCCACGGCATTCGCCAACATCCTTTCTTTGCTCAATGGAACTTTCTCCATCCGCTTTTCTCTTGTTGCCATGGCGAAATGAGGAACCTTACGCGACCCTTTGCGTGAAAACCTGCCGAGCGCCGTCGCCGCCGTCATCAGAAGAACAATAAATCGCAATGTTGACGCGCGGGATTACCGCAAGAAGAGAAGCAAAGCGTCAAGCAGATTGATGTAATCATCTTCAGATTAAAGCTTTGATTTCATCTTTTCATCCGGGCGACCTTTGACCTCGGCTGGGCCCATTTGTCTACCTGCTGAACGTTTGGATCACGTTCAATCCATGGATGCTCAACCTGGGAGACAAAAAAAAAAAAAAACTATTCAAATACATATCTTCAATTAAAGAAATTGTCCACATTCAACAGTGGCTGTTCTCTATCTAGTCATTTATTTGTTTAGTCAATCGTTTATTTATTACCAGTAAATTTGTTCACTTATTTAGGTATTTATTTGAAGAGTTGTTTATGTATTCTTTTGTTTATTTCGTATTTAGTTAGTTATATTTCCATTTATTTATTTGTTAAGTGACTTGGTTTTTTTTATAATTACCAATAACATTTATTTATTTGTTGGCTTTATTTGTGTATTTATTTATTTATTACTTTATGTTAGTATTATTATATATTTATCTATTTAATTATTTATCCATCTATCTATCCATTTATTTATTTGTTGAGTTGTTTATTTATTATTTGTTCTTTTATGTATTTATTTATTCATTTGTTTACTTATATTTCCATTTATTTGTTGGCTCGATAGTATTTTTAATGACCATTATTATTTATTTATTTATTGGGTTAAATTATTATTATTATTATTGTAATCCATTTTCCAGGCTGCTTAATCCTCATTAGGGTCCTGTTATTATTATTACTATTATGATGATGATGGTTATTATTCTTATTAGTAGTAGCAGTCGTCATCGTAGATATGTAATTGTTTTTTTTCTATATTCATGTATTTATTTGTTTCTTGATGGTTTTGTTTCTTTATTAGTTGACTGATGTACGTACGTATTTCTATCATAGGAAAGGATTGCGGGGCCTTGGCCAGCAGCAAGCCTCCAAGGGCAAAAACAAAGATGTCCGCCGCTCCCTCGCTCGCGGACCACGTCAGCATCGCTGGCGACCGCCATTTGTCACGACGAGCGTCAAGAGAGAGACGTCCGCTTTTGGACGACCGTCTCCGCCTGAAAGTAACTCGTAAGTCTTGCGAGCGCAATTGGAAAATAAGCTTGCCTTGCACTCACGTTTGCAATTGCAATTTCTATTATTATTTTTATGTCTTCAAAAGCTGACCGCGCACTTTATAATGCCATGCACCTTGTGTATGTATGGAAAAGGCTTCACGCTACCGTAGGTTCCTCTTATAATGCGCTGCGGGTTTGAAATATGTCACTCATTGAAGGTGCGCCTCATGTTCCAGAAAATAGGGTGTTTTTCCTTGCCCGCCCGACGCACCTTTGTGACTTGTGACCAGCACAAGAAGTTGCGCTGCGTGACGTGCTGCTTAACAGACATTGTGTACATTGTGTACATTGTGTGGCATTTGGCGTCATGTGATGCAACGGCAACAATTGAACAATTGTCTGGACACGCGTCTATCAAAGCCCCCTCCCCTCTTTCGTCCTCATAACGCACGCGGAGGCTGCCAGTGTCCCACTCATTATTCATAAATGCACATTTATGCAAATGGGGCCACCCACTAGATTAACCTCATTCAGGAGGTAAACAAGTTTGGGCTTTGAAGGATTAAACTTTTTCAATTAAAGAGCGCGAGCTCGCCGCCTCATTTGCATACGCTGCTCTAATCTCCGGCGCAGACAAACGCCAACGGGCGTCCGCTCGCGCGGGGCTAATGGGCGCTAATGGGCCCTAATGGCTAATGAGCCACCTGGACTTGACCCGACTCTCGGATTTTCTTGCCCTTTCTTTGGCCGCGGCGCGCCGCCGCCGCGTCTTGCTAATTAGCATTATGCTAATTTCCAACGGACGCTCGCACGCCGGCGTCAGCGGTTGGCAGCGTGACTCGTGGAAGGCAGGAAGGCGGTCCGGAAAGTGGATTGGTCGCGGGTTGACCTTTTTCCCACTCAGTCGCAGTTGAAAGGTCAAAACCGGAACTCTCCTTTCAGCTCAGTTATTTGGCAAATTTGAAATTCCGCATCCCTTAGCGTGCCTATCCGTCACCGTACACCCCGGACCGGTCGCCAGCTCCCGATTGGGCGTTTTGTTTTTGGAATGTGGGAAGACATTCAGCCGCGTAAAGTCCACACGTAGCCTAGCTCGGAACCTCCAAGATCAAGAGATTTCTTTAGCGTCCGCCGCTCCATTTAGCGCTGAGTCGAAAGGCCACCGGCTGTCAGGGAGGACCCCGAAATATTTCCAATTGCTCATTTGTCCGAGTGTTTCGCCGCATCTTGGCAGAAAGAGAGCTCAAATCTCCACAAAATGGGCTCGCCGGCGCCGTGGAGACATCGGGCGGGATGATGCCAGGACGTCCGCCAAGGACTCTCGGGACTTTGCGGCAGGGTCCACGTGGGGGGACTGAACAAGGGCGGAATGGATACGTTCATGGACAACCTTCCTGGTTTCCCTGAGTCACCGAGCGGCCTTTGTCGTCGAATGCAACCCCAAAGGTGAAATTGTGCCGCGAAAGAGAACAAAAAAAGGCGGGGTGGAGGGGGGGGGGTGTTGTCTTCATGTTCTCTTGATCTCATTGTTGCCTGCAATCCAAGTTAGCAGGGATTATCTGCGGCCGGCAAAGGCATTAAAGAGGCGGATAACTCCCTTAATCTGCCAGCATGTTAATGAGTCTTGTCGTGGATTGCTTAAATTAAAAGCAAATATCAACAGTCATTTGGCCAAAGGAGGCCACGCCGCTAACACCCGCCCGCCCTCGCCCGCCCACCCTCGCCCGCCTGCCCTCAATAATGGCGCATTAAGTGATTTGAGTGGCGGCTCGTGGCGCTAATCGCGTCGTCGTAGAGGCAGGAAAAAAAAAAAAAAAACAATACAATTAACAAGTTATCAGGAAATGAAGGCCGACAAGACGGCGCCATGTCCAATTAACTTTGGCGGGCGGCCTTGAATAAAGCCCGTCTGTTATGAGGAGGCTCTTTTGACATCCGAAAGAGGCTTACAAAAGCACGACGGCAGGAGAAGCAAGTTAGAAAGAAAGCTGTCAAAACCAAAAACGTCAGCGTTGTTGTCGTGCTTTTCTAGGAATTCATTGTTTGCGCTTGACGGACGGGCAACTTTGACGGACACCTTTGGAATGTTCCCAAATGGCGGGGCGCGCCACTTAGCTGACAAAGGCGTCCTCGCCAGCAAAATCCGCACCTTCGCTGCCAGAACTCACGATTTTCCAGCCATTAGCGTTAGCTGGCGACAATGCTAACGGCGCTCCGCTTTGCCCTCTTGCCGCGTTAGTCCGGCAAGGCTAAACTTTGACAAACAACAAGTTGAAAACAAAGCAAAGCAAAAGTTAGCTGAAAGGGGGGGCGGGGGGGGGGGGTGAAAATGAGGGATTTAAAGTCCAAGGCTAAGTTTGCTTTGATTTGATTAAAGTTGCAAGTCAATCTGCTTTGCTGTCCGTCCGTCCGTCCGTCCGTCCGTCCGTCCGCCACTTCAATCGCCAAAGCAGATTTGGACAAACAATCTCATCTGATTGGACAAATATGTTTGACATGATTAAAGTCGTACGCCCGCACACAATACAACGACACAATCGCACACTTGGATGTGTGTATCTTGGTCTTTACATGCCATCTGCACACACGTCGCTCGCATCAACAAAAACACACACACACACCAACCTGTTTGAAATTTGCGGCCGTGTGATTGGGGGTGTCGAAAAGTTGTGAAGCGCTCTAAATTCAAAATTGGCTCTGATGCTCATCTGAACTCATTCACTGCCACGCATGCAAAAAGCCTCGAATCGTCCCACAATGGGGACATTTGCAACCGACAGCAGCAACATTTCACGACAGCGCTTGACATCACAGCCAACGCAAAGCAAAATCATAAAGACAACGGGAACAGAAAAACACGGACACTTTCTTGTACTTTCACGTACGCGATCTTAATGACTTTGCCCGTCCGTGTGCTCCGTCATGTTTGACTACAAGACAAACATGACGTAAAATGTTTCCATTCAAGTGCCAGGGTTTTTGTCATTGTCGCTCCGATTCCAGGACCCAGACAATATTGAGTTTTAGGAGCGCATCAACATTCAATGCGGCGTTAGAAACCTTAGACTCTCTTCTTTCATCAGGAAAAAAAAAGAGTTCATTCCTAAGTTAGATGGCTCTGGAGTTATCTGAGCTTGAAATGGGGGCGGCTGTACAAAACGCAATGCAATCCACGCATATTGGTTTATATGGCGCTTTAACGTCAGCTGAAGCCGATCCAAAGCGCTAACGTGGAAAAAAGGGAAATGCCGGAGGTCTGACTGGCGCTTTGTCGGCCCCCAAGCGTAAGTAATTCACAAAGTAATTCAGGAATGGCGTTTGCCGTCATATTTTCAATTTGGGAATGGCAGTTAACGTGATTTGACACGTGTCACACACACACACACACACACACACCTGCGCACGTTTCTTGGCAGATGATTGACCGTTCGCAATTTGCCATCTCGAAATTTGGCCTTTGACACTAAAATCTCACCCCTCCCTGGTGCTTTCTGCTATCTTTGTGACCACTTTATTTCCAGTATATAATAGCTGTCCATGGTAAGCGCTTTATTACACTTATTGTTCAAGCGCTATATGAATCGATATGTAACAAATCGTCTTGTATTGTCATTGTCGTGCGATGCCTTTATTTCAAAGTACTTTGTGGACTGTAAGGCACGCATAAGGTGCACCGCATTACAAGGGGCACCTTCAATGAATGACATCTTTCCAAATGTTTTGCATACATAAACCGCGGCGGATGATGAGCCGCGCGCTCATCTTTTCAAACCAAGCTTTTCTTGTAGGTGGGCCATTTATTTGCAGTCGATCGTTGTTTCCATTGATTGGAGACATTCTCCAACAACGGGAGCACACTGATTTATTATTATTATTATTATTATTTTTTTAATCATACGCTTTTCTTGATGATGAAAGATAAATGGATTTTAAAAAGCAGAGAAACACGACATGCGTGTGTGTGTGTGTGTGTGTTAAGCCTGTGGAAGAAGATTAAGCATGCTGATTGGTCCGACCAAAAATAACAATAATAGTAATGATAATAATGAAATAATAAGAATAATGGAGTTTAATCTGCGCTTTAGCGCTAATCCAGCCGCTGTCTTATTGTTGCGTTGCATGTTGTTTAATCCACTTAGTTTTTGCTTTTGTCAAAATCTCATTCTCTTTTCATTCCGTGGCCGGCGTGACGCCAATCCAATAACGTCACCGGCGTCTTCGTTGTTTTGCCTTGACTTCCATCACACCCGTCCGAGCTTTGTTGGTGATTGTTGCAAAAGTGACCTTGCCGATAATAATCATCATCATAATAACAATAATAATAATAATGCCCTACGATGACATCACAATTTGTTTTTGTGCTAGCTAGCTATATTTTAACGTGTCGTACACGAGCTACTGCTAAGTAGCTAGCACGTCGCTTCCTTCTTTCCCTCCTTTTCGTTAGCCAAATTCAACACGCATAAAGTCACACAAACGCACACCTCGTTGGTGTTTTGCGATCATCTCCTTCTTCTGCTCGACCGTCATTTTCTTTTGTGTCGATAAACATGGAGCGTCCGATTGTGTTGCGTGTGTGTGTGTGTGTGTGTGTGTGTGTATCACTCAATTACTTCTTGGAAAGTCCCAAAAGAAAAAGAATGAGGGCTGTCTTCTAATAACAAGACTGTGTGTGTGTGTGTGTGTGTGTGTGTGTGTGTGTGTGTGTGTGTGTGTGTGTGTGTGTGTGTGTGTGTGTGTGTGTGTGTGTGTGTGTGTGTGTGTGTGTGTGTGTGTGTGTGTGTGTGTGTGTGTGTGTGTGTGTGTGTGTGTGCGTGTGTGCGCGTGTGTCCAGATGTCTTGTAATCCTGAAAGGCTGAAGATGAAAGTGGAATCTTGTCCAATTATGATCCCCAGTCTCAATTATCCCCACAAATCCTTCCAATGATTCCCTAATAATCCGCCTGATGGGATCACATGACCTACTTACACAAGTCACATGACCAGCAGGCCCCTCCTCTCTCTCGCTCTCTCTCTGTCTATCAATTCGCTACCTATGGAATCTACAGTGTATCAGCTAGCTAACTACTTAGCTAGCGATGGACTCTATCGATCTACTAGCGAGCTAACGATCAACTATTTCTATCAACTAGGGAGCTAGCTACCTACTTCGCTAGCGATCGAATCTATCTATTGATCTAGCAGCTAGCTAACAATCACCTCTTTCTCGATCAGCTAGCCAGCTAGCTAGCTGATAGCTAGTTAGCAAATCTCTCTCTTTCTCTCTTTCTCTCTCTCAAATCAATATCAGCTAGCTAAATAGCTAGCGATCAATTCTGTATCTACCATCTAGTCAACAATCAACTCTTTTTCTATCTGCTAGCTAACTAGCAAATCTCTCTCTCACTCACTCAAATCAATATCAGCTCACTAGCTACTTTGCTAGCCATCAATTTTGTATCTACCAGCTAGCTAACTATCATTTTTTTTCTATCAGCTAGTTAGTTAGCTACCAAATATTTCTCTCCCTATCAGCTACTTACCAAATCTATATTAGCTAGCTTGCTACTTAACTATCGAATCTGTCTATCAGCTAGCTAACGATCAACGCTATTTCTATCAGGTAGCTAATGAATCGCTCTCGCTCACACTCTCTCTCTATTAGCTACCTATCAAATCTATATCAGCTAGCTAGCTATCGAATCGGTCGATCTATCTCCCAGTTAGTTAATGATCAACTCTATTTCTATCAGCTAGCTAGGTAGCTAGCGAATCTCTCTCTCTCTATCAGCTACCTAGCAAATATATATTAGCTAGCTAGCTAGCCATCGAATCTGTCTATCAGCTAGCCAACTCTCTTTCTATCAGCTAGCTATAAACAAAACAATGAATACAATATAATTAATATAATCTAGAATCTCTGGCTCTCTCTCTCTCTCTATTAGCTAGGTCTGAAATGTATATTAGCTTGAGGTGGAAACTCTTTAGTTGACTTCCCCCGAAAGACTCGAGTGAAGCGAAACGAAGGCTACTTGCGACGGGACACGACTCGCATGGTGCGGGCGCGTACCTGTCATGTTATTCTGACGGATTACTTGCCCTTGAGCATATTAGTGATGATAATAGCCGCTGAGGGTGCGCGTGCACCGCGTGCACCGCGTGCACGTGCTTTTGTTGTTTACCATCAGAGTGATGAAAGATTAGAGAAGCATTAAGTGATAAAAAAGCTACTGCGGCTGAATGCGCACACGTTAGCGTTCACACACATTGACATTCATCTTCAAAATACACTGACATACATTTTCATCATCATTTATTTATGTCGCCGTTATGGTGCTTGACTGCTGAGCACGTCCGCCTCACACAGCGCAGGTCGTTGCTTCCAATCCCACCTGTCTGTCTGTCTGTCTGTCTGTCGATCGTGCTATCTATCTTGCTAACTATCTACTGTATCTTGCTCGCTAGCTATCTTGCTGGCTATCTAGCGAGCTTGCTAGCTATCTATCGGAAAAATCTGAAAACCTTTATTCATCCCACAATCTATCTATCTATCTATCTATCTATCTATCTATCTATCTATCTATCTATCTATCTATCTATCTATCTATCTATCTATCTATCTATCTATCTATCTATCTATCTATCTATCTATCTATCTATCCATCCATCCATCCATCGCGTAGGTTTTTCTCCGGGTAGTCCGATTTCCCTCTCCCATTCCAAAAACATGCACTCTGGCTATAAATAGAATGTTGGGGTTTTTTCTTCAAGGGTTGTTTCCTCAATGTATCAAGCGGGGGCAGCGCGATGTGGTGGCCTCAGCCGGTCTGGGCTTCCCCCATATTTTTCGGGACCGCCACCCGGAGACCTCGCAGTCAGTCTGTCGGCTCTCGTGACGCGGGTGCGCGCGGGTGCGTGTCATGTAGCAGTTAGTGCGTTGTAAGCCTTGGACGCTGGCCCAGATATAATCCAATCCTTTTTAAAGTAGTTCATACAAGCAATTACGGCCATGTGGGATAATGTCCCGCTTAATCTTAAAGGGAGGAGGGCGGGATGGGGCCGAACGGGGTCTTTGGGGGGGTGGGGGGGGGGCACCGCCGCCTGGGTCGGGCTGGCAGTCCGATTATTTGCCAGTCTGAAATGTTTTCTCCATAAAAGTCTTTGAATGATGAGTGAATTAAGTTCTTATCTTGGCTGTAATGGCCCCTTAAGGGCCTTTTTGCGACTCTCGGTGAGCCTTATTATCTTGCGCTAATGTGCGCTAGCCGCCTGAGATCTTGCACTTGTTGCCTGCATGTTTGATTTATCCCGTCTGAGATTAGCGACAGCCAAGGACTTATTTATTTATTTAGTTATTTTTTTTTTAATGCACATGTCAACTTGTAGCACGCGCGTCTGAGCGCGTGCGTGTCGCGATGCTTCTAGCCAGCTCACTTGAGGTCAAAGGTTATTGGTTAAAAAGGTACTAATGCATAATGGCCGACCCCTAATAGCTCCGCCTTTCCAGGCATCACTTTACGCCTTTAGTGCTTAATGCGTGCGCACCCCCAAACATTTCTTGTTAGATGATTGACAGCTAGCTCCGTAAATATATCATCATCAGCATCAATAAATATGGTCATTAGTTATACAAATGAACGATGACATTTCTGGCTGCAGCTAATTAAAAAAAATGTCAAAAACAGATGATTCCCAGTCACAAGTCCCAAATGTGGGTGGGCGGCCTGACGAGGATTCCATCAGGCAAAAACAAAAACGTCTCCCATAGCCGTCCAAAAAACAACACGGGAGGAATTTGTCATCGAAAGGGCTTCGGCTTTCTTTTAAGTAGCTAAAATAGATAAAATTGCGCCTTCTAGCGGTCAGAAATGTATGTCGCTGCCACAATTACACCAAAAAAACGCGAAATGTGAGGACCGACCGGAAGACGGACGCGAGGACACGTCCTGAAAGTCCAAATTGGACAATGTTAAAAATGTCTGCCAAAGTGATCAATCGCGGTGATTACAATCAAGTAGTTTTACTCAGCAGCAGCAACGTTATGAAAGGAAGAGGAAAGGAAAGAAAGAAATAGAAACTGTACTATCTTTGAAGGTGTGGGACAGTTGGCTCCTCATCCGAAAAGCTTGGTCAGCGAACTAAATGGGTGCTGGTATTTTGAATGTGGTCAAATCGGTCGATCGGGCCCAAGTGAGTCGTCGTCACGCCCCCTCCTGTATATGAAACTGACGTAGATGACGGAAGTTTCCGGAAGTTTGGGGGGCCCGGGGACGCCATCGCGAACGGGGATCGGCCTTGTCGGCGATCATCTGCATCCGGCGTTGGACGGATGCCCGAAAAACCGGACGAGGAAACAAAATGTCACATCGGGTGAGCTTTCAAAAACGTGGCCCATCTCTGCCGCTGCCAAAGAAGACGCATGACAACCTTGAACATTGAATGCTAGCCCTTTCTAGATCTCCTTCCTACCTTTGGCTCACTTGTTTGAGTGACGAAATGTCTAGAATGCGGTGGTGGGCCGTGGACTTCATCGCTAGGCCTTCAGTAGTGCTATGCGGTGTGATATACTGCACGTCCACCAGAGGGGAAATGGCTTTTTGACGACGAACACGTGGATTCGTGATAACCTCATGAAATGGCAATATTATTTGTTTTTCAAAAAAGAAAAGAACATTCCGCTCCGTGCATCGCTCTCGATCCCGACGGAAAGAAAGGCATTTTTGGGACTTGCGCTTGTTCGGGCCGCTTGCTGTCGCGACTCACAATGAAAGTCGGTCAGCGTCTCGTCCGTCGCGACGTCTCAATGCACTTTGGATGCACGGCTGGAAACAAAAGCCAACAATTTGATTTACTTTATTGGAGTATTTTACTTTATTGGAGTATTTTATTGATTTCATCATTGTTTATTTTTATGACTATTATTGTATTATTTCATATTATTATTATTTTGTTAACTTTTATTGTATTTTATTTATTTAATCATTGCATATTTTTTCGATTTTTATTTGTATTTGATTTTTCCAATTCCACAACCCGCGGATTATTGTATTTGTTGATATGATAATAATCGGGATGAAAAAAACGGTTGAAGTTTTGATGACTGCCACCGCAAATACTAATAGTATTTAACAAATATATATTGAACTGTTTTTTTACTGCGACGCTTGTGTATTATTTATCCGTTCAATAAAAATAAGACGACACGCCCCGCAAAAAGAAATACATTAAAATAAATAAATTTTAAAAAATCAGATCGGGAATTGCGGTATTTGATGACGTCGGTCCTCGATCCCGCCCAAAAAAAGCGGAAGCGACGATCCTCCAGGCGCACAAAGTGGGAACTTCCTTCGATTAGCTTGTTGTTAGCTTTAGCTTCAGCTTTAGCTTCAGCTTTAGCTTCAGCTTTAGCTTCAGCTTTAGCTTCAGCTTCAGCTTCAGCTTCAGCTTCGAGCCGCGTCCACTCGACGACGCTACCGCTCAGGCGCCCCCGGGGGAGGAAACAACAAGCCGCGCATGGCGACGTGGACGCGGTTGACTTTTTGCCTCGTCATCCGCTTCGTTTTGGGAGTCGCGTCGGCCTACGGTAAAGCATTTGGCGTCAAGCCTCAACGTGACGTGCCTTCGGGAATGCGAATGTTCCGCGCGTCTTCAAACGCATCCCCGAGCAATTTGACGTCCATTATAAACGAGGACGTTTGGGCCTTTTTTTTTTAATAACCCTTAGTACAGTAATGGTCATTTGTCATGTTTTATGGAAACGCCGCCGAGTTACAGAAACAACTTCCCTCGTGATTTTTCAGTCTTCCAGTTCACTTCGACGAAAAACGTCCTTGCGTTGAATTTGCTGAGGCGACCTGTCCCCCCCCCCCCCCCCCATTCCTCCATTACCCGCAGACGTCCCCCTCGGCGACTTTTGCGGCGTTTTCACCGAACCGCAATCTCGCCGGGCCACCTGACTGGCATCGAGCCGGCGACGGTGGTTAAAAGCCAAAGTGAAATTGAGAGCTGCGGTTGAACAGCTTTTTGACGCCCCCCCCACACACACACGCACACACCCCCCTCGGTTTGCCTCGTCATGTTGTGTGTGTGTGTGTGTGTGTGTGTGTGTGTGTGTGTGTGTGTGTGTGTGTGTGTGTGTGTGTGTGTGTGTGTGTGTGTGTGTGTGTGTGTGTGTGTGTGTGTGTGTGTGTGTGTGACCTGCTTGCCTCTCCCTGAGAAGAAAATGTCACATAGAACTTCTGCTGCTGTGAAATGTCAATGTCTCCACTGCCAGACTAATGAAGGCAAATCCAATCCAATATATACAAAACGGGAGCATACAAAGACCCTTGTCAACTTGTTTGGCGTATCCAAAGGGAGAAAATGTCCACCTTTTTGTCACCAACGAAAGACCGAAAGTGGTTCCAAAGTGATTCAAATCGATAAACATTTAGATTCATTCCTGATTATTTTTTTTTAAGTCCATTTTGCCGTGAGGTTTCCTCTCGGGGCCGTTCCGAATCTGGGCGAGCCATTCGGACGTTTCGTCCCCTAATTTCATGAATAACTCCTTTTCAAATTTGAAGTCGAAAATCAGTCTTTCTTGTGCTTTACGTGGGACAATTTGTCATTTTGCTAGCTAGCATCGTGGAATTTCGCACGGTTGATTTGCTTTCTCGGGCCGAATATAATGATGCGGCGGGCCGGATTTGGCCCCCGGGCCTCGACTTTGACACCCAAAGCGTTGATGCATAATTAATCAGGCGTGCGTCAATCGTATCGCTCGTATTTGTTTGACGGTGCGCGTCTCTGTTGGCTCAGTGGCGCCCCCGAGCGACGTGATCCTGCACTGCGGCAACCTGCTCAACAAGGTGGTGTGGCGCTACGAGGACCCGCCGGCGGGTCTGCGGTTCCGGGTGGACGTCGGCGCCGTCTTCAAGTCCCGAGGGTTCGTGGTCTTTTCCTCCGTCTCGCTGGGCGACGTCCAAACGAGCGCGCCTCGTAACGCATCCGCGCTCCTCCGGCAGCGACTCGGCTCCGCTGTGGGTCCGCCCGCCGGACCTGCAAGCGGACTTGTCCTTCCTGTCGGACCGGATGGAGGACTACTTCCTGTCGGTCACCGCCGTCCTCGGCGAGGAGGAGTCGGAGGCGGCGCCCGCCGAGGGCATTTCCTTCAGCTACTACGTGGACTCGCCCGCCAATCAGAAATGTCAGTTGACGGATGTCGTCTGCAGTCAAACGCGGCTTTTTTTTTTCGACCAATTTGCTTTTGGAGCCAAAATGTTGCCTGTTTTAAAATGAGTGAGGCCTCCACTTCCTCGTGTGGCGTTCCGTTACGAGTCGCCGCGCTTCTATTGTTCAAAAATGGATTTTCAACAACAACAACTGACGCGTCTGGCTGAGATCTCTTGGAACGCACGAAAAGATTTCACCTCGATTATAATGGGAAAAGTTGTTTTGGTCTCTGGAACGGATTATGGTCAAAAAGCCAGCTTTGACTATCAGAGAGGAAAGGCGGGGCCAAATCACGCTCGTAATAATGAAAGGAGAAGCTGCTGCGGTTGTTGTCGCCATTGAAAGCGCTTGCCGTTTGTCTCGAGGTTCTTTGGAGCTCCCCCCCGCCATCGCCTTGGAGCTGCAGGACGACTCGGTCCTGCTGAGCTTCCCCCATCCGTGGCTGACGTACGCCAGCGCTCGGGAGAGGACAAACCAGGACCCCGACGGGCCCCTGCCCGTCTTCACGTACGACGTCATCCTGGACAAAGTGGGACTACGCGTTGGACCTTCGCCGTTGGCCCACCGCGTTTGCGACGTTGCCCTTTTTCATTCCAGAAGCAATTTGCCGGCCTGCGCTGCACGCGGGAAAGGTGCCGGCGCGCGTTGCCCGCGGACGAGGGCCGGCGGGAACATTGCGCCAGCGTCAGCGGGGAGCTGGAGAGGGTCAGCGTCCGGGCGACGCCAGACTACTGCGTCCCGGCCGTCCGGGGAAACAGTGAGTTGAGTTGAGTTGAGTTGAGTTGGGGGCCCATCCCCTCGCTGCGCTTGGCTTGCGCGCCCTCATTTTCTTCTTTGAAATGTTGTCCTGGCGCAGATCGGGTGTCGGTGCCCGCGCTGGTGTCGCCGTTGGTCCCGCTGGTGCTCGTCGTCGTCGTCGTCCTTCTGCTCTGCCTGAAGAAGAAGACGGAATCGTCCTCTTGGCGTTTGCCGCGTTCGCTGGTGGGTGCGCTTGCTTCACCGCAAAGTCACTTGGACGCCGACGGCGTCAACATTGACGCCAGCATTAGAAAGCTGAGACGCTCTTCTCTCATCAGGGGGACAATTCCTAAGTTATGTGGCCCTGCAGTTACGCCACCTTGAAATTAGGGCAGATTTACAAAATGCAATCGATGTCGCGCTTGGAAGCCGGAACAAAACAATAACATGGAACAAAATGATGCCCCCTTGTGGAAAAGAAGAAACATTGCCGCGGCCGGCGCTTTATCGGCACCCAAGCGTGGGGGAAAACAAAAACACATTTGGGAACGGCGCTCTACGCTTTGGACATTGTCACTCAAATTGCAGAAGCCGAAGAAGACGGAGTCTTAGGACGACGTCAACATTCAAGAGAGCGTTAGGAATGAACTCCTTTTTTTCTGATGAAAGAAGAGCGTCCGTCTCGTGGCCCTGCAGTTATCTGAGCTTCAAGTGGGGGCAAGTGTACAAAATTGATGGATATAGACAGCTGAAGCTGTGAAAAAATGCTGACACGTACAAAAGGCAAACGCCGCCCCCTCGTGGATGGAAAAAAAAAACATTGCCAGAGGTCTGACCGGCGCTTTATCGCCACCCCCAGGGAGAAAAGAAACCAAATTGGGGAATGGCGCTCCATGTCACGCTTCTTCAATCCCACATGAATGGCAGCGAATGAGTTAAAAAGCAAATGGCCGCTCGGACGCCTTTAGGCAACGTTGCCGCGGAAGCTCCTCCCCTTAATTCAACCTACTTCCTTAGCAACAAGAAAGCAAGGTTGCCGTTGACTTTTGGTGTCATTCCACTGTCTGTTACTAGATGGCAGCACAAAAACAGGACGTGTTTCAAGATCAAATCCTCTTCAATGCTGATTTTTATGCCCACGTCAGATGAGATGAGCCTTTATTTGTCTCACAGTGGAGACATTTTTCTCTGTGTGTGTGTGTGTGTTGAAGCACTTCCAAAGAATCGTTGAGGAAAGCCCCGCCGCGTCCACGCCGCCGGTTTCCGACTGCTCCGCCCCGCCGACGGTGTTGGGGAGGCTCCCGGCGTCACCCGACGAGTCCGAAGCGCCGCCCAACCGGCCGGAAGAGTCCGGAAGGGACGACGCGGAAGACGCCGCTGCGCAGGACCGCCGACGGTGTTACGTGGACGGCGAGGAAATGCGGCGAGACCACCGCGACGACGCCGCCGTGACCTCAGAGGTCAACTGCTACGAGAAACGGCAGGCGGTCGTCAGGCTGTCGCCCGACGAGGACGTCGAGGGCTATCGTGACTGAAATCTTTGTACCTTAGCGTAGCATCGTTAGCATGATTGAGTCATCGCTGCTTGGAGAAAAAAAGCAAAGTGCTATTTAGGAGGGCGGTGCTGTCATTTGCTTGTTTATACCGTCAAACTCGGGTTTTTGACCATAATCCGTTCCAGAAAGCTGCTTGAGTAAGGGACTACCGTATAGCAAACTACATTAACTTATTCACTGCCATTCCTGAATTTATTTGGGAATTAAAAAGGCATGACATGGAACGCCATTCCCAAATTTGTTCAGGTTTTGTTTTTTCTTGCGGCAGGGGTGCCGATAAAGTGCTGGTCAGACCTCTGGCAATGTTTTTTCCCATCCACTAGGGGGCCAGCATTTGCCTTTTGTCTATGTTAACGCTTTTTTACACCTTCAGCTGTTGTCAAAGCACGATATCAATCGGTACGAATTGTATTTTGTACCGCTGCTCCCATTTCAAGCTCATATAACTCCATACCCTTTAGGAATTAACACTTTTTTTAATGAAAGAAAAGAGTAAGGTTTCTATTGCTGAATTAAATGTGTATGTTGTCTTAAACCTCCATATTCTATGGTTCCTGCAATTGGAGTGACAATGACAAAAACCCTGGCACCGAAGTGGACGCATTTTTGCACACCGTCTGGCAGTGAATGAGTTATCCTATATGATGAGTATACGTATATCTGTATTTTTTTGACTTACGGATGTAATGACAGTTGCGAGGCGAATCTCGCCACGTCCGCCGCACTCACGTGGCCGTCACGTGCACGCCGCCGAGCCGGCGGCTGAAGAAGTGTGACGAGGGCCGACATTTCAGGTGTTCTTCCCCCAGGAAGAAAACGCGGCCCCAAACGCTTTGTTTGCGTCCCTCGCGGCAAACAAGAAAGCTCGCCTTCCTTTTTTCTTTCTGGCCATGTAAAGTAAGGCATTTTTAGCCGAGAAAAAAACACCATGTATAGTAAGGCATTTTTTTACTCAAAAAAAACAACCATGTATAGTAAGGTGTTTTTAGCGCAAAAAACAACCATGTAAAGTAAGGCGTTTTTAGCCGAGAAAAAATATAGTAAGGCGTTTATGGCCGAAAAAAATGACCATGTATAGTAAGGTGTTTTTTTTGATGAAAAAAAACGACCATGTATAGTAAGGTGTTTTTTTTGATGAAAAAAAACGACCATGTATAGTAAGGCTTTTTTAGCACGAAAAAAAACAACCATGTATAGTAAGGCGTTTTTAGCACGAAAAAAAACGACCATGTAAAGTAAGGCATTTTTAGCCGAGAAAAAAACACCATGTATAGTAAGGCGTATATGGCCGAAAAAAATGACCATGTATAGTAAGGTGTTTTTTTGATGAAAAAAAAAACGACCATGTATAGTAAGGCATTTTTTTACTCAAAAAAAACGACCATGTATAGTAAGGCTTTTTTAGCGCAAAAAACAACCATGTAAAGTAAGGCATTTTTAGCCGAGAAAAAAACCACCATGTATAGTAAGGCATTTTTTTACTCAAAAAAAAACGACCATGTATAGTAAGGCGTTTTTAGCGCAAAAAACAACCATGTAAAGTAAGGCGTTTTTAGCCGAGAAAAAAACACCATGTATAGTAAGGCGTTTATGGCCGAAAAAAATGACCATGTATTGTAAGGCGTTTTTTTTGATGAAAAAAAAACCACCATGTATAGTCAGGCGTTTTTAGCACACAAAAAACGACCATGTATAGTATGGCGTTTTTAGCACGAAAAAAACAACCATGTATAGTAGGGCGTTTTTGTCGAAAAAAAAAAAACTACCATGTATACTAAGGCGTTTTTAGCGCAAAAAACAACCATGAATAGTAAGACGTTTTTAGCCGAAAAAAAACCACCATGTAAAGTAAGGCGTTTTTAGCCGAGAAAAAAACACCATGTATAGTAAGGCGTTTTTAGCACGAAAAAAACAACCATGTATAGTAAGGCGTTTTTAACACGAAAAAAACGACCATTTATAGTAAGGTGTTTTGAGCCGAAAGAAACGACCATGTATAGTAAGGCGTTTTTAGCCCAAAAAAATGACCATGTATAGTAAGGCATTTTTGGCTGAAAAAAATGACCATGTATAGTAAGGCATTTTTGTCGAAAAAAAAAAACGACCATGTATAGTAAGGCATTTTTTACCAAAAAAACGACCCTGTAAAGTAAGGCGTTTTTAGCCGAGAATAGAAAAACCACCATGTATAGTAAGGCTTTTTTAGCACGCAAAAAAAAACAACCATGTATAGTAAGGCGTTTTTGTCGAGAAAAAAAAAACAACCATGTATAGTAAGGCGTTTTTTTACCAAAAAAACGACCCTGTAAAGTAAGGCGTTTTTAGCCGAGAAAAAGCCACCATGTAAAGTAAGGCGTTTTTAGCACGAAAAAAACAACCATGTATAGTAAGGCGTTTTTAGCGGGAAAAAAACGACCATGTATAGTAAGGCGTTTTTGTCGAAAAAAAAAACCAACCATGTATAGTAAGGCGTTTTTAGCCGAAAAAAACGACCATGTAAAGTAAGGCGTTTTTAGCCAAGAAAAAAACACCATGTATAGTAAGGCGTTTTTAGCCGGAAAAAACGACCATGTATAGTAAGGCGTTTTTGTAGAAAAAAAAAACCAACCATGTATAGTAAGGCGTTTTTAGCTGAAAAAAAAAACGACCATGTAAAGTAAGGCGTTTTTAGCCAAGAAAAAAACACCATGTATAGTAAGGCGTTTATGGCCGAAAAAAATGACCATGTATAGTAAGGCGTTTTTTTTACGAAAAAAACGACCATGTATAGTAAGGCGTTTTTAGCACGAAAGAAACGACCATGTATAGTAAGGCGTTTTTAGCTGAAAAAAACAACCATGTATAGTAAGGCGTTTTTAGCACGAAAAAAACAACCATGTATAGTAAGGCGTTTTTAACACGAAAAAAACGACCATTTATAGTAAGGTGTTTTGAGCCGAAAGAAACGACCATGTATAGTAAGGCGTTTTTAGCCCAAAAAAATGACCATGTATAGTAAGGCATTTTTGGCTGAAAAAAATGACCATGTATAGTAAGGCATTTTTGTCGAAAAAAAAAACGACCATGTATAGTAAGGCATTTTTTACCAAAAAAACGACCCTGTAAAGTAAGGCGTTTTTAGCCGAGAAAAAAAAACCACCATGTATAGTAAGGCTTTTTTAGCACGCAAAAAAAAACAACCATGTATAGTAAGGCGTTTTTGTCGAGAAAAAAAAAACAACCATGTATAGTAAGGCGTTTTTTTACCAAAAAAACGACCCTGTAAAGTAAGGCGTTTTTAGCCGAGAAAAAGCCACCATGTAAAGTAAGGCGTTTTTAGCACGAAAAAAACAACCATGTATAGTAAGGCGTTTTTAGCGGGAAAAAACGACCATGTATAGTAAGGCGTTTTTGTCGAAAAAAAAAACCAACCATGTATAGTAAGGCGTTTTTAGCCGAAAAAAACGACCATGTAAAGTAAGGCGTTTTTAGCCAAGAAAAAAACACCATGTATAGTAAGGCGTTTTTAGCCGGAAAAAACGACCATGTATAGTAAGGCGTTTTTGTAGAAAAAAAAAACCAACCATGTATAGTAAGGCGTTTTTAGCTGAAAAAAAAAACGACCATGTAAAGTAAGGCGTTTTTAGCCAAGAAAAAAACACCATGTATAGTAAGGCGTTTATGGCCGAAAAAAATGACCATGTATAGTAAGGCGTTTTTTTTACGAAAAAAACGACCATGTATAGTAAGGCGTTTTTGTCGAAAAAAAAAAACAACCATGTATAGTAAGGCGTTTTTAGCTGAAAAAAAAAAACGACCATGTAAAGTAAGGCGTTTTTAGCCAAGAAAAAAACACCATGTATAGTAAGGCGTTTATGGCCGAAAAAAATGACCATGTATAGTAAGGCGTTTTTTTAACGAAAAAAACCGACCATGTATAGTAAGGCGTTTTTAGCACGAAAGAAACGACCATGTATAGTAAGGCGTTTTTGTAAAAAAAAACCCAATCATGTAAAGTAAGGCGTTTTTAGCCGAGAAAAAACCACCATGTATAGTAAGGCGTTTTTGACCCAAAAAAAAAAACGACCCTGTATAGTAAGGTGTTTACCAAAAAAACCACCATCTATGGGGCAGGCATTTTTAATCACAAAAAAACGACCATGTATAGTAATGTGGTTTTGTGTGGAAAAAAATGCACAAAGCATTTGGTCTAATTGCTCTATTTGCCGCGCACGTGGCGGCGTGTTGAAAAAAGATGCTCGTTCACACAAGACTAGTTGAAGACTCGGGGTATGGTTTTTAAATGTTGGTTGGGGCTTGAAATGTGGGTGTTTTTATTTTTTTTAACCCCATACCTGTTGTTTAAAGCCAGGGTTAGGGCTTGAAAGTAGGGTTCAAGACGAGGGGTAGGGTTGTACATTTTTTGGAAACCCCAACTGCAGTTTTAAATGCCCCAACCGTGGCTTTAAATCCTACTTTCAAGCCCGAAGCCTGGTTTGGAAGGAGGGTTTAAAATCAGGGTTTGGGTTGGATAGTCGGGCTTAGTTTGCGCTTGAATGTAGGGTTTTAAAACCCTACTTTGGAGAATTAACCCACATTATGATGTTATTTATTTTTTTTTTTTGTGGACCATTTAAATGGTCATGAGTCATTGGAAAGGCCGCAACATTGAGCTCATCGATCCCAAAGTCAAAAAAAGTCAACGCGGCGGCCGCTCAGGCTTGAATTCACCTGAAGCCAAGTCCAACGGAGCTT
Organism: Hippocampus bargibanti; assembly: GCF_051943395.1. Taxonomy (NCBI): domain Eukaryota; kingdom Metazoa; phylum Chordata; class Actinopteri; order Syngnathiformes; family Syngnathidae; genus Hippocampus; species Hippocampus bargibanti. The sequence continues at coordinate 22,775,636 of NC_142746.1, read as the reverse complement.
TGCGCCTCCGTTTTTTTGGGCGGGGGGGCTTCGTCACGGTACTTTCAGGCGTGGCGTTGGGCGAGCTCTCGGGCCTCCTTGGCCAGCGCCAGCAGGCTGGACAACATGGACACGTCGGCCGGCTGGACGCCCAGCTGCTCCATCTGGGAGGCGCAAAAAGGCACTTTTGGCTTACAGACCTTCTTTTTGCGGTCAAAACGAGGCACCGGTACGCAAGTCCAGGCCCGGGGCCCAAATCGGGCCCGCCACATCATTGCATTCGGCCCGCCAAAGCAAATCAAACGTGTGAAATTGTAGGATGCGTGCTAAAGTCTGAACCAAAATGTCAAATTGTAGCACGTAAGCCACAATGACAGTCGTGATTTTCGGCTTCAAATTTGAAAACCAGTTATTGTTGTGCGTTCGAGATTGAATGAAACATTTGAATGGCTTCCCCAAATTCATTGCGGCCCCCTGAGAGGAAACCGAAAGCACAATGTAGCCCGCGGAAAAAAAATGACAACATCCTCGGTTTCATGCTAATAGACGTTAGCGCTTTCATTGGCGATGCTAACGTAGCTCGGCGCTTTCATTGGGCATTTTGCACATCCTACGTTAGCACGAAGCGAGCGGGCAAGCATTTGTCCGGCCACCTGTTCCGCCAAGTAGTCCACATCCAGAGCCAGCTGAAGTCGGATCTTGGCGTCGTCCGACGGGCCGCCGTCGGCGGTGGGCGCGCCGACGCCGGAGGCTCCCTTCCTGGCTCGCTTCAATCGGTTCAGACTCTCTTCCATTTTTCGCACCGAGCTCAGCACCTCGGAAATGGTCTCGTGGTACCTAGCCAGCCAACGCACGCACGCACGCACGCACGTTTGGCCGTCGTGTCAACAAAAATGACTTTGAAATTTGATTTCTTGACAAAATGGAACGTTTCTTTCCCCGATTATTTTGACGAGGGTCACATCGGCGCTGACCTCTGCGCGCATTCCGAAAGCGCGAGCGTCAGCCAGCGTCGCGCCGTGGCGGCGTCCACCAGGCCCGACGCGTCGCCGAGCAGCTGACGCAACGGCCGCAAGGCGTTGTCCACGTACGCCGAGGCCCGCGCGGGCACTTCCTAGTTGGAGCAAAAACAAGATGGGGGGCGCTCGACGCCGCGCCATCTTGGACTTGGACGGGACGGCGCCGTTGGACCCACCTTATTGGTGCGGCGGTAGAGGCGAGGCACTTCCGAGGCGCTTTTGAGGAAGCGGCAGCTGCGCTGGCTCAGGTGTTGCGTCATGCGGGCGCTCAGGACGTCCGCGCTGCCGCAGAGGCTCGCTTTGGAGTCCGCCAAGGCCTCTTGGGTGGGGGGGGGGGCGACAAGAGTTGGCCGTGAACATCAGCCAACCAGCGAGCCAGCGAGCCAGCGGCAACGTGCAAAACGCTTTGCACTTGCCTTCCACAAGCAGGAAGTTGCTGAAGCCGATGGCTTGCAAGCGTTGGCGGATCATTTCCGACATTTCGGGGAACTAAAAGCACAAGTGGGGAACAATTCGACAGCATTACAATTGAATAGCTTTGATTCTCACATCACTTTATTTACTTTCATAAACAACATGTCATAAAAGTTTTTTCTCTATTTTTAGGTAAAATTTGATCATTTATTATACTATATCCATAAGATAGCTAGCTAGATACGCGTGAGCTAGCTAGCTAGATATGCGCTAGATACACTAGCTAGGTAGATGCACACTAGCTACGCTAGATAGATACATGAGCTAGCTAGATACACGCTAGCTAGCTAGATAGATACTTGTGAGCTAGCTAGATATGCGTGAGTTAGCTAGGTACATATGTGCTAGCTACACTAGCTAGGTAGATACACATTAGCTACGCTAGATAGATACACGAGCTAGCTAGATATGCAAGCTAGCTAGATGCACACTAGCTAGCGAGGTATGTGCTACCTAACTAGATACGTGCCAGCTATGCGAGATGCGCTAGCTGGGCTCGATGCACTAGCTATGCTACATACGCAAGTTAGCTATGCTACCTAGCTACACCACACGAGCTATGCTATCCTATGCCAGCTACACGATGCTAGCCAGATAAGAATAAAATGACATGATAGGCCAGATTTGGCTAAAGGGGGCGTCGGCGCGGCGCTGACCCGCTCTTGCAATTTTTGGACGTCCGCGGCGATGTGGACCAGCTGTTTGGTGGAGAGCGAGGCGGGACCGCCGCTCTCGCCGCTCTCGCCGCTCTCGCCGCCCGTCTCCTCCGCCGACGTCGTGCCGGGGGCGGGCCCGTCCGGCTCCTCGCCGGCCTCGGGCGCGGCGCTCTTGCTCAGGGTCTGGCGGCAAATCCGAGTCACGCTCGCTTTCGGCGCCGAAAGCGAGCGAGAGACCCACTTGGTTGAGGAAGGCGGCGTATCGCGAGTAGAGCTGCAGCGTCAGCTTCCAGAAGCGATGGGCCAGCGGCGGCAGGTAGACTCGCTCGCACCAGCAGCGCTGCAGGCAAGACCACAAGGACGCCGTGGCCCGCAGCCGGTACGCGCTTCCATCTGGGCCCGGCGTTAGTTCAGAACAAGGCCATCCTATGTTAGCACGACGCGAGCCGGGAGCCCTTTTGACAAATTGCAATTGCGCCGATCCCAACTTGACGCACGTCCCCACTCGCAAAGAAAATCTCCACAAGCGTTCAAAATGAAAGGCACTGACCCAGCGCCGCCCGTAAGCCGCCAGCGATGGCGTTCTCCAGGCTTCCCGCTATCTCCTTGTACCTGCAAAAAAGACAAGACAAAAAGGTGACAACAAATCCTGGAGTTTTCGGCCCACGCCAGAAAAGGCCGCACGCTCGCCAAACAAAACAAACAACCGCCAAAATGTCGCCGACTTTCTTTTTGTTGTTGTTCCTGCATCAAACTCGTGCAGTCATTTTTTCATGGCGACACATCAACTTTTGCTCAATTGGGTTTTGCTTTTTCAGCCTGAAAGAAATCACGTCTCATCCGATAATTTTTTTCTTGTATTCAACCAAAAAAATGATGATTTTTTTTTGTTGTTGTCAAACCTGATGCAATATTTTTTGTGAAACGATATCAAACCTGTTTTTGAAAAATGAAAAGCAAGTGTTATTGACCACTTTGGATTCATTTCTTTCTCAAAATGAATTGATCGTGACCTTGAGAGTTTTGAATGGTGCTTATAAATGAAATCTTTTCTCCTTATTATTATTATTATACAATTTTTAAGACAATGTTTACAAACAAACGATAAAATAAAAAGATTTTCTCAAAATGAAATTAAAATGACAAGATTATTTCAATGCGTGTGTCCAAACAACGCCATCTAAATACATCTGTAGGCAGTCCATGGAAGTCAAAGATGACATAGCTTCCATTCTTATGTGCGGTATATAGACAAATATGATAAATGTGTATAAAAAAAACAAAGTATTTATTTTAAAGTGGATGTAAAAATTGCAATTGGATGACTTTTGATTTCTTAAAAATGGTTGCTATTTTGAGAAGAAATGCTGAAAAGCATCAATGAAAATACGTCCATCGATTGGATTGGATTGCTCTTTGTTCCCGCTCTTTGAAGGGCGGAACAGAAAGAAAGAAAAATCCGTGTCAGCTTTGCAAAGCAAGTTAGCGGCGATGACGGACGATGACGGACGATGACAGACGGCTCACCTGAGCTGAAAATAGACGGGCAGGTTCCATTTGTTGCGGAAGGTGACGTAGGACGGGTGCGCTCGCAGTCGCCTCACGCCGGCCTGCGAGCTGCACTGCCGCTCAAAGCGCCGGACAAATTCCACGCTGGCGCGGTAACGCTGGAAAACAAAGCGAGAGCGGCAAGTGAGGCGAGGAAAGGAAAGGAAAGGAAAGGAAAGCGCCGCTTTCCTTTCCGTTGCTCCCGTGCGCCGCACCTGCTGGAAAATGTCGGGGTTTCCGGGGTTGAAGAGGAAAGGCAGCCTCTCCTCCAGGCCTTTCGCCATCTCGGGCCACACCGACTGCACCAGGAAGTCGTAGCCGGGAATCCCGTCGGCTCGGTCGCTGCGTGCGTGACGAGGAAACAAACAAACAAACAAACAAACAAACAAAGGGCCATTCCCACTTCAGGGAAGAAGTTGCTTTCATCATCCGCAACACTTGACCGCACACTTTGTTGTTTAAGCGCTACAGAAAGCAATATTATCAGTATTCTATTGTATTTTATGCATTCGCCCCCAGTTCAAGCTCAGATGACTCCACGCCCACATCACCTAGGAATTAACTCTTTTTCTTCCGAAGAAAGAAGAGAGTCTAAGGTTTCTTAACGCTGCATTGAATGTTTATGTCGTTTTAAAAGTCAATATGCTGCGGGTCCTGGAATTCAAGTGACAATGACAAAAGCCCTGGCACTGGAATGCACGTTTGGCAATGAATGAGTTAGGATGCGGTTTTGACCTTTCACCCCCACCCTCCCCGCTATGGGCATTTTTTGGTCCAAAAATGCGCTGCTTCAGTAGTTTAGAGATTTTTATGTCGAATCAAGTATAGTCAAAGCTGGCTTTTTGTCCATAATCCGTTCCAGAAACCTGTTTGAACACCGAAACATTTCCCAATAAGAAAGCGGAGGGGAGTGGAGTGGTGCGTTCAGGTGCGCTCAGTTTGCATTTTCGGTTGTAAACACAGGTATGAAAAACCAGAGATTTTTAGTCCAAAACAAAATTGGTCGAAAACCGAGACATTCAAAGACTCAGATTTGACTTTATTGGTCAAGTGTAAGTGAAATTTTTAACCCAATGATTGCGCAAAAAATAAATTAATTAATTAAAAAAAAAAAAAACTATTTTTTTCTTCTCCATTTTTAAAGCAACATATTAACATTTTGTTTGATCACGAACCGCAATCTATTTCATTTTTTAAAAAGTGCACTTTAAGACTTGATTTTGAGCAGGTATGGCTTTGAAAAGGGCAGTGAGTGACGTGGGTGCCCCAGAGCAAAGAGTGGCGACACAGATGGCGACTAACCCGGAGATGGCTCCTGCGGTCACTTCTCTCAGAAGTCTGCAGTGATGAGGAACAAAGTCCAGCAGCCTGGAGTACATCAGCTGAAGACCGTCGGGACCGGTTTGGACGGCGTCCTCCGCAATCACCTGGCGCCAGACGGCGGAAACGGGGTGACTTCCCCGGCTGGCGCGCACGTACGCCCGCTTCGAGTCGCCTGACAACTTGTCACCCACCTGATCCATGAAAGGCTTCACCAGAACTTGGCCCACCAGCGCCTCGGCGTCTCGCGTCTTGTCGATGGTGGCGTAGGTCCTCAGGCAGCGGGCGACCGCGTCCGCGTCGGACGTCCGCAGGCCCTCCATCAGCAAAGCCTCCAGCGACTGCTGAAGCGTGGAGGTGATGCCCGCGATACGCTAGGGGGGGAAAACGCAGGCAAAATGTCAGCCGGAGGATCTGGAGACGTTTTGGGACAGGGCGGGATGGACGCTCACCGGCCTGACTTTGT